>NW_027117467.1:66812-301028 GCF_038497645.1 Lipomyces chichibuensis | reverse complement strand
GTGTAAAAATTATTTTATGGGTACGGCGGGTACGGCTGCAATGGCTATTTCTGACATTATGAAAAGTTTGGTGGCCATTTTTGATATTTGCCCTTGAAATAATTATGGGACGGTGGCCTCAGAAAGCTATACGCAACACTTAGGGAGACGACGTTACGTCGTTACCCTACGCGGCTACAGATTTAGTTCTGTGGCGTGGGTTTACTACAGTGGCTTGAAAGACGGCGGGCAGCGGAGATCATCACGATAGCACTGATGCTGGGATATTAATTTACTGACCACTCGCACTAGTTTCATTTTGCTTCCTGCGTTTCGCTGTTAGATTGGCTATGTATGCCTGAGGACTGCTACAAAGAATTCCATCTGCTCGCTCAAGCAGTTCGCTACTGGTCTATTCACAGGCAGCCATGAACGGCGTGCCTGTGCCTAACCATCCGGCGGGTTCTTGGAAGGACGGCCTCTCGCTGAACCACCGCCAGGCTTTTGCCACCTCCCTGTGGGTGATATAGCAAACTTTTAGGCAGCAATATAAGTCTAACCTTTGCATTCTAGTGTGGAGAGTCTGAAAAAAATCCCAATCGGTGGACCACCCGAGCGGATTGCCAAATATGCACAGCAAACGGAGAACAATGCCTTCGATACGGCGCAGTCTAGGGTAAAACTACGCCACGGTTGAAAGTTCTTAATTGAAGATGCTAATACTTAGAAGGAGGAATATTTTGCAATTATGAGAGAGCGGATAGAATATGTTCGCAACACGGTCGATCGAAGACGAAATGCTGTCTTGAACAACAACCAAGTGGTTCCTCAAGGACAGTCTACGCATCAGTCTCAACCTGCTCAAGCACCACAGCCACCGTTGCCTTCTCAACACCAGGCACAGTTTGTACCCCAACAACGGCCTCCGGAGGACGTGTTTAACACGATGCCGATGAACCAGCAAACACAGCAGATCAATCCAGTCGCGCAATTTCAGCAACAGCCGCCGCAAGTACAACAGCCACTGCAGGGTACTGGTCAGACTGCAGTTCCTAATGTTTCTGGTAATCAGCCCCAGTATAATGCCGCCTATGAGAATGCACTGAGGCAATTAATGAGCCAGCAACAGCATCAACAGCATCAACAGCAACAACAGCAACAACAAAATCAACAAGGCCGAAATATCCCGATAGGTATGCGGCCCCAGCAAGGCCAAGCCAGTATTTCCTCGCAGGTTACTCCACAATCACAGCAGCAAAACGCTCAAACTCCTAGAAATGCAGCTCTATTGGCGATGATGCAACAGCAGCAGGCCCGTATGCAAGCCCAAGCTCAACAAGGAAACGTCACGACGCAACAACAGCAACAATCTAATCAGCAGATTGCGCAACAGATTCGTCAGCGTCTTGCACAGAATGGCGGACGAAATAATCCGACTGAGTTGCAGGCGATGTTACAAATGCTCAAGCAGCAACAGCAACGGCAGCAACAGGCCCCACAACTCCAGCAACAAGACCAAACTGCGCAGCAAATACCACCGCCTTCCCAACAGCAGCAGGACTCACAGACTAGTATATCGATGCAGCAGGTCCGGTCAGCGACTGGACAGCTAATGAACGATGGCAATACGCCGAATAATTATTCGCCGATTCAACAAGCCCAAGTGCAGATGTTCCGAAAATTAGTGCAGGCACAAAAACAGCAACAGCAAGAGCAACAGAGCGCCGTTGCTGGGCAAATTCAACAGTCAAGGCAGATGGGCCTGGCGATGAATGCCACTGCTCAGCAGCCGCCGATGATGCTGCAGAATGAGCAGCCGATTCCTGGGACGCAACAGCAGCAAATCCCACAACAACCACAACAGCCATTGCAGCAACAGAATGTAATGCCGCGCAATGGTCCTCACCAGCGGATCGCAACTGCACAGTCTGCAGGGCGAACGGCTGCGATCGTACAGCAGGCAGAGCAAGGGCAACCCCAGCAGCCGCAACTGACAAGGCAACAATTGGACTCTACTGTAAAGAACTATGTTCTCAAGAGCAAGATTCCGCAGGCGTTGCTAAAGATGATGCCATTTTTGCCATCGGATGTCAATACCTGGACGCAGATATATAATCTCATGAAGAGCAATTCTATCCCGAGTGATGCATTACCAATTATTCGCAATGTACATGCGCAAAATGAGCAGCTGGTACGAAATCTTTTCACAAAGCAAGGCCAGCAGGCGCAACGTCTGGCGAATGACGCGTCTATGCCAGTCGGTCAGCGGCCCATCGCTGTGCCTGGTGTCATTCAGCAAGCTGCTGAAGATGCTAAGTCGAGCCCTGTTATGATAAATCAGCAGCCCACGAACCAGCGGCCTGGCGCACCAGGACCAAAGATAGACGGCTCTCCTTCGTTACCTAGGGTCGCGATGACTAACCTTCCACAGCACCAATTGCCTCAAGGATCTCAACCACAACAGTCAACAATGAACCAACAAGCATCGATGACAATTCCTCACCAGTATTCTTCAGGCCAAAGCACGACGCCTGTCATGCAACAGCAACAACAGCAGGAGGCGCAAATGATGTATAATAACATTCTCTCACAATCTCCGCAAAGGAAGCAGACGACGCCGACTATACAGCATTCACAGATGCCTCCACATCAGCCCTCACAGCAAAATCAGTGGATGGTTGACGCCCAACAGAGTCAGCAACAAGCCGCAGCACAACAGCTGCAAGAGCCGCTTCAACCTTATATTCAACAGCAAAACCCTGCGGGGCAGTTTGGAGCAGAAGGAGCTGCTAATGTTCAAAGACCTTCCTACGGTCCTGAACAACAGGAGCGTGATCGAACTAGAATCCGGGAACTGTACGAGGAGGTTAGTCGTTCGCGCGCTAAGCAGTCTCCAGTGGAATTGTTACCAGAGGACCAAACAAAGACTCGAGAGATGATTTTGCAGCTTCAAGAGGCTTGTAGGCAAATGGATAGGCTGATCCACTGGGCACATGTCAATTTTCATAACGAAAGCGTAACGAAGCGATTGATTGCAATGGTATGTTTCTGTTTCAATCTATGAGTTTATTCGAGTTTGCTGATCATTAGTAGCAATTTGCCTACCGAGAACAATTCGAAGTTCTTAATAGAGGTATTTTCTACTTCACTCCAGAGAGTATAGCGAAATTCAGGGTAGAACTGAGCAAATTTTTCAACTACGTTCGGCGTCATCAGCAGTTGAAACAAGGTAATGGCGGTGTCGCGCTGCCTATGAATATGGGAATGTCTACGCAGCAGTCTGCATCTGGGTCCCAAGTGTTACAACAGCAGAGTCAGCAAGCTGTTGCACAGGGAACTCCGCAGCAACAAATTCAGCAATCGCAGCAGCTGCAAGTGCCCCCTAGGCGGCCGCCTCAACCTCCGATGATGATGTCGACTATGCCACAGCAAGGTGGGCAGCAGATGTCATTCGAGCCGAATTTGGCTTTTGCTGCTCAGCAGCAACGGCAGAGACAGGGGAACACAGACTCTACCCCGACTACGGCGAATACTGTTCCTCCGCAACAGCGGCCAATGCAGCAGCAGCAACCGATGATGTCTCAAAGTCAGCAACAGCAAGCAGTATCCGCAGGCTCCTTCCCTGCGCAACAATTTGTACCTCAGTCTATGCCCGGGGCTACGCCAGTGTCGGCGCCAATTCCTGCTCCGAATGCTCGACAACCTGCTCGTCGCAACCAGAAGGCAACCGTGGTGGCGGCCACACAATCTCAATTGGCAGTTACAGCCGCCAATAACAATGCTCATTCTACTCCTCAGAATCTACAGACCTCTCAGCGTCCGAACTTTTCATCACCTGGGCAAGCTACGGTTATGCCTCAAGCTCAACTGGGAATGTCAGGACCTGGTGCTACTGCTCCGGAGCCTTCGCCGGTCATATCAAGTTCCGCAAGTCCACAAGGCGTCCCTATTTACACGCCGACGCCGCTTGTGGAAGCCACACAGTTGAAGCTGCCACAGAATAGGAAGAGACCTTTAGGTGGAATGACAAGCAGTAATAGTACCGGAACTAGTCCTACGATCGGCTCGGAGCCGCCACTGAAGAAGGAGAAGGCTGAACCAAAGGCTGGACCGAAGAGTAAACAGACGACTGCGCAAGCTAAAGCTGCAGCTGCCCAGGCAGCCCTAGCCCTGGCCGCAGAAGATGCCAACGCGAAGCAAAGAGCTGTCGACGAGGAAGTAGCCAGGAAGCGAAGAGAACTGGCGGAGAAAGATCCACTTGGCTACGCGCTTCAGGCCCTCGCGGATATTTGTGGCGTCGATCCCCAAACCGGCAAGGATATTAAAGAGACAGAGAGTTCAACGACCGGTATTCTGTCGCAAATGAAAATAATGTATTCTAAAATATTACGTGGCATCTGTTAAAAGCATGTGTGATGATTTTGTTTGGATATGTGACATGCTACTGTCAGTGGATGAGTCATTGTAGGAACTGGTGCAAATTTGTGCATAGATATTGTGGTTATCATTTCGTAGTGTTTAGTCATATTGTTTAAATGTAGTTGGGCTTGTCTGGTATTAGAGAAATTATGTGAGTCCAGAGTATGCTTTACGTCCTTTCCGAATGGCCAACCTTTCTTATGAGACCGTTACATCGTTACGCTGCAAACAAACATGTATAATAGCTAGTAGCTGCACAGCCGTCAACTTCGTCCAGGATACGGGACATGTTCGTTGGCACCAAAATATGAGAGAATGTGGCTGAGCCAAAATCCGAGCCCTGCAGAGGACAAGAATATATTCTTAACGTCGCCGTCAGCAAAATCAATAAATCTTCGACATTAAGTCGGACTTTGATCCCTCAAATCATCAGAGTATAACGGTCAGAGTGGTCCGTACGTCAATTCCCGTATTGACTGGTGGCACGGACAAATACAGGGACGAAATATCAGCTGAATACTGGTCCCGAGATTGGAATGTGAAGGCGAAAACGGGGTGCGGCGGTTTCTAGGCAATAGGTGTGGATACAGTTTTGGTCTCCATTCCAACGCGGCCTCGCGACAACTCGCGCGGAAGACATTGCAACCTGCGGATGCACTGACGGTGCCAAGGACGAGAATGAGCTCGTCTCTTCGGAAGATTACCGCCACGCGGGCATGTGAATACCTGCTCATGCTACCAACTAATGAGGAAAACAGGTTCGAATGTCACATTAGCCGACAGCTATGATATATGATCAGGACATATGGTCGCCAATCGTGATGGACGAGTGAATCAAAGTTTGATACGGTACCATCTGATTCGAGCAGTTGGAAGCAGTGTTGTTGCAACCTTTAGACCCAGAGTAGGGCTGGACACGATTTCGCCCCTTGTATATCGCCATATCGTATCGTCGGCGATACGATATCCTCAGAGGAGAACCCCTGGCGATAATTTAGGCGATAAAGCGCACATGACTCTCTTCTGTAAAGGGGTTCGGCTACTTAAGATCTTGACTCGATATTTAAAACACACTTTGCCACTTTGCAGCTTGAAACCAATTTCAAATGCTAGAAACTCTACTGAAAACTGCATCAGGCAAGTCATGGCCTCAACCTAACCCGGAGCTCGATGCTCTGGCGTACTGACGTCTATGCAGACATGAAGACGGTTGTGTCGCCTTGCGATCTGCTGGCTAGCCAGATTCGAGCTTAGAGCATCAATAAGTGGCTGGCGAATATACATGGCTGTGCAGTTCCTTAGTCCCCAGACACAAAGGTGGCTGGTGAAGACTTCGGCTGATCAAAAGCGGTAATGTGGCCGTACCGTATTACCCCTGATCTAGCCACTTTAAGCGAGATTGCCCAGCCAGCCGCACGAAATTGTAGGCTCCTCTTGGACCCTGAGAACCAGCCACGTCGAACAAATAGCACTATGTGCGACTGGCTTTGCGTAGCAGGATTTCTCGCAGATAGTAGTGCCTTGTAATGATATCTGGCGGGGTCCACCGTTACCTGCAGTCATAAAAGATCTGACATTTACCCCGACCGCTTCACAGCAGTTTCCTATTATTTTTTACCAAGGTCTGCACAAGCACGAATACCGCACCTAGCAGATCAAGTGGTTAGCGAAAGCACAATGGTTCGCTATTCACTGTCGCTCGGTGTTCTGGTGGTTTCTCTCACATTATCTTGCGTCAGTGGAGCCCCAGCGCTGTTCTACCCCGTTGTTAATGTGGATGGTGGCTCATCAGCCGTGGAGACAGTCCCCGTGACCGAAGAAGGCTACTTCACAATACCAACTTCTACATTGGGAGGAGGAGGTAAGACTAACTAAAATATATATAATTAGACTGGTGTCTGACTATTATGGAAGCTGTCTACACGTCTTGCAACGCATTTTCAATCGAGACTGTCGTGCACACCACCACGGTCACTGTAGACCAACAAAGCACGATCACAAAAATCATCGGAATAGATTCTGTCAGTACAGATTATCAAACGCTCACAGTCACCGAATATTACACAATCAGACCCACTGCAGAGTCGAATGCATCTGTTACATCCGGCCACCAGAACTCGATCACGCAGACTGTGGAATATACTAGTCCACATACGGAATATAAGACTCTCACGGTCACTAAATATCCAACCATCAGTCCGTCCCGGACTACTACGGCGTATGTGACAGTTACGCCATCCCACTCCGCGGACAAGACAACTACTGTTACAATTACTGCGGCTCCAATCACCATTACCGAAACCATTGGTTTGACGACGCTGCAGTTCGAGCAGGTAACTCTCACAAACACCCAATATGTAACCGTTGCTCCCGAACAAACGATTTCAAAGTCTCTGACAACAGTCGTCGCTACTCCGACCCGGTCCGACGGATATAAAACGGTGTACGTCACTCACTACTCTTACCTATCCCCAACTACTGTGACGATTGTTCGAACAGTGAATCCTGCAGAAGTATCCTCCACAGCAATCGCCGCTCAATTATCCGAATCTAGGTCTTCTTTTGTCCTGTCGATGCCGATATCGTCGGAGCCATTATCTGCACAAACAGCTTCACCATCATCATCATCATTAGCAGCAGCAGCAGCTGCTGCATCGGATGCGCCTTCTGAAACCTCAAGTGCATCAAGGTCAAATTCGGTAACTGTGACAGTCACCCCGTCATCGAGTATATCTTCTTCCGCTGAATCAGTGACGGTAACAGTTACAGAGCGTGTCCCATTCCTGTCGTCACCTGAGCCAGTAACCGTTACGGTCACTGAAGCAGTGTCATCATCCAGCGGCGTTGCAATTGCAGTCAAACCCTCATCGACGCCCGTCACGGCCGTGACCATATCATCTGAAGTTGACAGCACGATCACAGTGACCCAACCTGGCGAGACATATACTCTAATAATTGACCGCACTGCAATTGTCACCGACAGCTACACGACATATGTGACTGAGTATCGCGCATTGTCTCCCTTGGTCAGTACCACATTCTCCAGCAGTCTTATTGAGGCTACCCCTAGTCCATCCAGCCCAAGTAGTTCATCTGGTGACGGAACTGGGAGCACTGTCTTATCACTGAATGTTCCAACGCTTACGCCGCCCTGGGCTAACACTACCATCACCACCACCATTCCCGCTACCTCCACTTATTATCCGTCAACCGATACGATTACACAATTTAAAACGGTTCACAATGGGACATTCATCTAGTGATCGAATTGTTGTATTTTATTTGGATTGAGAACGTAGTGTCGCGGAGAACCGATGTACCACTTTTGTAAATCATTTTGTTTGGCTCATAGAATTGGAGTTCGTGAATACTGTTTCTTGGCATTTTTCTTGTTCATTCCCTTCGCGTGTCGCTCAATTTTGTTCTTATATTTTAAGTCTCTCTTTGCAATCATTCTTTCCTCAATGAATGAATGACTTGCAGACGTTCTGGAATTTTGGCCGGAATAAACTAAGTGTGTCATTTACCACGTATCATAAGTATGTAATAGCAACAGATGTAGAGTGTTGACGCATAAAAGAACAAATTTGACTCTTCTGTAATATGTTGTTGTTAGCAGATTCATGCTCGCACTATCCGCGCATCAGTTCGTAAATTTTCGAACGAGTACCGTATTATACCGCAGCTGGTCCTTAAGTAGTTGACATACATATCTCGCCCCATGTGCCTTCCGGCGATTCCTAATATTGCAAAACATTTAAGTCAACTTATGGCTACTAATCTGATTGATAAATCACGCCTACTTGCGTTGCCTAATATTTAATCACTGCCAAGAACAAGGAGGTTCACGACAAGACTTTTACATAGAGACAACTCTCTAGTTGCCAATAATGCGTAAATGAGTCGGATCAAGTGAGTCCTATAGACAAAAACAGCAGGGATTGTGAATGAATTGCCTGAAAGCTTGGATTCCCTTGGACATGTACTGCCAACATTCTAGGTCACTAACGGAGTTGTTGCTGACGCCGACCCTGACCGTTAAACTCTAGACAAGGCGCTAGAGTACTGCAGCAACACTCTCTGATTGCAACGGTTTCTTGCCGGCAAGCCTGTGACTGAATTATACCTTCTATTACTTGACACCGCCTAGCTCGTAATTCCGTGCCTGCAACGAATGGGACGAATTCTACAGGCGTGCAGGTTTCCATAAGCTGCTGCCTTCTTGCTTTCCATTATTGACAACGACTCGATCATGCCGGACGAAGAGAAGTCACAGCTCTATTTATATTCAGTTCCGCCACCGTACGATGATCTAGATGATTCAGCAGAAGCTGGTCCGTTTTTGTCGACCTCGTCGTCCTCGTCATGCTCATCCGCGCCAAGCGAAATTGCCACACAATCTGGCGCTGAACAGCGACAGCAGTCTATTCCTCGAGGCTTAATACACCACGAACCGCGGCGAGCCAGTACTGGTATACAGTCAATAGATTTGTCTACACCAAGATCATCTACAGAATCTGCTGGGCTCCGGCGCGAGATTATGCAACTGGATATTATCGAACCGCCTCTATCAGACACCATGATGCGACCCAGCATACAGTCGCGTCTCGCTGCCAATATAAAGTCGAAGCTTACAATTCTTAATCGACTGTCATCGAAACTGAACGTGTTTAATGGGCTTGGCTCACGATTCCAGTTTATGAATGCGTTCTTCTATTCAGTAAATAGCCGCTACAATGCAATCACGTCGAACTTGTCTAACAGTCTCAATACACATGTTGAAACATTCGGGAATCCTCTTCTGATTAAGAGACTAGCATTTGTCTTCATGCTGTCGCTAGGAATGTGGTTGATTATTGCATCGGATTTGCTTCCTTTTGGAACTTCGAACGGTGGATCGAGTTGGCCACCAGAGCATTACCCACTCGACACTATGCGAGAGTTTTTTTTCCATGAAATTAGTGCGAAACAGATAGCAGCACATATACAAGCATTAACAGCATTACCGCATATGGCAGGTACAAAAGGAGATTTGAGTATGGCGACATATGTAGCACAACAGTTTAGAAACTTCAATGCCTTCTCCTCTGTGGAGACAGAGCCATACGACGTCTTTTTGACATACCCAAATCGAAGTGGGCAGCGATTAGCACTACTGAGCGATGAGAAGACAGCTCGAAATTTCCGACGACAAGTTGTGTATGAGGCTAAATTGATCGAAATTGAAGCCGTGTCAGGCACTTTTGATAAGCAGCCTTTTCCCATTCATGGGTTGTCTACAGCAGGGAATGTCACAGGCCATGTGGTCTACGCCAACTATTGTACGAAGAAGGACTTTGAGAAACTAACTGAGCTTCGGATCTCTCTGGATGGCGCAATTGTCTTTTGTCGATATGGTTTGGTGCATGAGTCCTTAAAAATTAAGGCGGCAGAGGTTTATGGAGCAGGTGGGGTTGTACTATTTCGCGACAGGCCAGATGGGGATATGGCATCATATCCCGATGGAAGAGCTATTCCCGAGGGCGCTGTACAGAGAGGCAGCGCTGGACTCAGAAATTGGGCACCGGGAGATCCTCTGACTCCCGGTTGGGCTTCAACACCACTCGCAGAAAGGGTTGGTAGAGCGAACTCTACTTGTCTTGTCAAAATACCAAGTTTGCCAATTGTGAGTGTGTTTTACTGCTATTATTGAAACTATCCTAACGGATGCTTTAGTCATGGGATGATGCGAAACATTTCATAGCCGCGATCAAAGGCTATGGAAAGAAAGTTGACAGTCCCTGGATTGGTCAGTTCTCTGGAGTTGACGAATGGTGGACTGGTTCGGCAGAAGGACCTACAGCTAATCTTCGGAATTCGCCAGTTGAGCAAGAACGACAGCCTATCTGGAACGTAATCGCTAAAATTGAAGGTACTGATCAGCCCGAGAAGGCGGTCATCCTAGGTGCTCATCGAGATGCTTGGTGTTATGGTGCCTCAGATGCCATGTCAGGTACAGCTGTGATGCTAGAAGTCGCAAGAATTTTGGGGTATATAGCTGTTGAGTTCACATGGCGCCCTTTGAGGTCAATATATTTTGCATCTTGGGACGGCACTGAGCAGAATCTTATGGGAGCAACTGAATGGGTTGAAGACAACATTAACATGTTACGACAAGACGGAATGGTTTACATTAACTTGGATCAGGCTGTCAGCGGCACACAGTTTAACGCAAGCGGAAATCCGCTGCTTAATTCTGTCTTGCTTACGGCACTTGGCCAGGTTTATGACCCCTTTAGGAATAAAACCATTAGGGATCTCTGGGGGAATTTGGAGTTGCCACCATTGGAAGGCGGTAAGTATTCGGCAAATGCGCACCAGTATCATGGTTAGATATTAATTCGCTTATCTAGACAAGGATACAATTCCTTTCCAGAGCTTTGCTGGGATTGCTTCGATAGACCTCGGTTTTAGCTCTCCAGGTGGTTATCCAACCCGCACATGTTTTGATAACAAGGAGTGGTTAAACAAGTTTGGCGATCCTCCAGAGGTACTTATTTCTTCTGATAAGCTGGTTCAGCTGTCATATGACAAGAATGACCTTGGGGATGATGGGTATCCCTACGTATTCCATAAACTTCTCACCCAAATTGTCGGGGCAATGGTCATCAGGTTTGCGGATGAAATGGTATTACCGTTTGACTTATCTTCTTATGCTCGATCGATCTCTCATTATATGGCCGAGTTGGAAGCATATTCGGGCAAGTCAAGGAAGCTCGACGTGCAGAGTCTCGTCAAGGGCGTATCGGCTCTGACCGAGAGTGCTTTGCAGATGGAAAAGTGGAACGAGGAGTGGATGAACAGTTTCATGTCGATGGGCCATGTCGAAACGACAACCATGACCGCTCATCGTTGGAGTCGGAACTCGAGATTAACAAATTTTGATAAGCATCTATTAAATATGGACGGCCTACCTGGCCGAAATTGGTTCAAGCATGGTAAGCTATGATTCCCTATATTGTGACTACTTCATCGTGACTGACACATTCGTTTAGTCATTTTTGCCCCACAAATGTGGCCCCCATCTGCACAGGATAAGTCGTACTTGGCGTCTGGAACATTTACGGCTGTTCGCGATGCTTTGGAGCGTGGAGACGGGGAAGAAGCGCAAATACAACTGGATAAGATTTCCGATCAGCTCTATGAAGCAGCTCAGAAACTTGTTGGTTAGGAGTTGGGCATATCTCGCACCTATACAATTCCTGTTATTTATTCCATCGCATCTGTGGTTTAGTTTATTTTGGGAGTTGGCTATTTGTTTGGTACTTTGATTATTTAATAGGGAGTATGGAGATTTCGTTGTGTATGGCTCTAATAAATTAATATTTCAAGTGAGTGAGAGTAGTTAATACTCTGAATTATGACATGTAGATGCCGACAATCCGATACTGTGGCGTTTTCCATGGACATGACGTTGGTTTGCTAGAGACTCATGCCAGAGGGTTAGGTGGTAACGACCTCGCCATTAGGCTCGAGGGCGCCATTGCGATCAAGGGTTTAGCTAAGCGCTAGGCAGATGAAGCAAAACAAGCCCAGCTACACCTCACCCTCATTGCGATGAAATGGGTGTTGGCGACCTGCCCCACTATATCCTAACGTGCTTCGAATATTAACAATCTTATAATAGATTATTTCGAGTCTCGTTTTACGAGCAGCGAGTGGTTCTATGACTTAAAAGTGGCTTGATGCTCTGAACTAACAAGGAGTCTGATATTATGTCCGGAACATCCATATCCACCACATCACTCATTTGATCTAACATGTCGGAAGGTAGAATAAAAATACTTTCTCTGCCCTTTGAGATCCAGCAAATGATTCTCGCGTATGCGGGAGCCATTAACATGGAGAGCGGAGAGGTCGGACCGAATCTGCACCTGGATCGAGTTTGTCAGGTTTGGCGCGAGATTATCCAGACTGTGCTATTTTCTTCAATTGAGCTCAAGGCCAGTGCTGAAAACGAGCCTGGACTCGATAAATATAATGGCGCCAACTTAGATCTTGCAGAAGTTATTTTTCGGACGAATCCCGTGCTGGCGACATATGTGCGGACGATCAAGATTGCATTCCTTTACAAACTGATCGATCGAAAAGACATCACAGTGATCAAGGCGGCAATGGTCAAGATATGGAACCTATTAGCACTGATTGCTGAGCCTAGAGTGAAACGATCCAAGAATTTAATTTTTGCGCCAAGGAGGGAGAGTTTGAAGATTATATTTCAAGGATTTCCTGATCGAGCGCCACATCATCCCCCACAGCCGTTTGGGAACAACATAAAGCTCAGCAAAGGATATAAGCTGCCAGATATTAATGCGCCCGTAGAAATCGAATTAAGAGATGCAGTTCTGAGAGGCCGGTTCTTCTCCCCAGATTCGATCAACAAACTGGTTGATACATTGACGAATTGCCAGAGGCTGAAGATTAGTTACAATTTTATGGACGGAATTTACGAACATCATAGGCAATACTACCCTTGTACGTGGGATACAGTTATCTATTCGTGATCTAGCGTGCTGACGGCTCGATTCAGATGTACTCAAGAGTCTTCGAACACTGCCGAACAATATTACATACATGGAGTTGGACTTTCATAGTCGCATATTCAACGATAGAGGTCAGCTGAGGCGGGATGTGTTCGAGGCTCCTATATATTGCGGTGGCAAAGGTGACAGATTGAATCAGATTCTGAGGCAGATAGCATCGCATTTAAAGTACTTCAAGTATACTGGTCCGGTGACACCGGAATTATTCGGGGAGCTACCGCTCTGCTTGACCGCTCTACATCCCATAAACGGCAACGTGCAGACTGGTCCTAAGCCGGACATTGATAAACCTATAATTACATTCCCTGATCTCGAGGAACTGTACATACGGTTTGACATTCACGACTCATTCGGCGAGCCATACTTCGAGCGTACGACCGATTATCGTGAGATGCCTTATATCGGTATGGAGGATGACGAATATCTAGATGACATAGTCGGCGATCACTTTGAGCTAGTGAGCGAAGTGGCAGATCAGCCTTCAGGATACCTGGGTGGAAGCTTGTCGTTTTTGTCACCGACTGTATCAAGACGATCTAGACGGAACGACAGATATTTCGATAATCCGAACTTATACACTGCAAAACGGGACATGATGGCTCGGTTATCCAACGCGTATACTGATGCCATGAAGACTAAAATGCCGAAACTGAATGTGTTCTCGATTAAGGATTACGCCGGCGTTTCTAGTTTTGTACTTGCAAAAAACCCGTTTATTAACCAGAAAGGTCTGATTCCCCCGTCAAGACTCAAGGAGATCAATGATGTCAAAAATAAACACGTGCTTTACATACGGCATTTTCGACCAACTGGCGCTTGTCTGGCCGATTGGAAGGAGAGATACGATGCGGACCAGAAGCTGGTTGTCAAGGAGGACAAGATTAGATTCTCAGCTACTATTGAAGGATTGTTGTGAGAATCTCGAACGTGTAATATAGGGAATCTGAATTTGGAGTTTGGACCTTGTTGGGTATTCGGCTAAGTCAAAATGAGCTTAGATAATACGATATCGCGGAGTTCCTACGGTTT
This sequence comes from Lipomyces chichibuensis, assembly GCF_038497645.1. Taxonomy (NCBI): domain Eukaryota; kingdom Fungi; phylum Ascomycota; class Lipomycetes; order Lipomycetales; family Lipomycetaceae; genus Lipomyces; species Lipomyces chichibuensis. Next base: position 287,019 of record NW_027117467.1, on the reverse strand, counting down.
ATTGACGGAGCGCTCTACTAGTAAAGTTTTAGTGAAAACAATATTGATAGTTTCGATCGGTACGATAGGACAATGTTCTGAGATCGGCTAACCTTAAATTACGCTTAAATTATGAGAAAGCACGTGCTGACATTCTTGCAAATTGAAATTGATACACGAACATACCCATACATAAGAACAACAGCCGTATATGTATGCAGTATCTACGGTTATTTATAACATGCTAGGAACCGCCACAACTGTACCGGCGAGTATGACGCAGCAACCCAAGTGTGCGTTGTTTGAGTCGTTATCCTTCCAAGTCTAGATGACGAGCCATACTACTAGTGATGTCATAGCAGACGACCTGGAGCTGACAGAGGTTAAACTGGAAGTTGAAAGTTCTCGGGGAAGCTGACTTAGTCATTGCTGATGACGAGCTCTCATCATCAATGAAGCAACGTCAAAAGCGGTCCGGAAGCATCCGATGACGCTGAGACCGCTGCTCAAGATGTTGGTCAAACTGACGCCGATGCAGCTCTAAATGTCGGAGCGCTAATCGCAAATCAGGAACAGCTATTTAAGCCGAATGAAATCCGCTAATTTCAATGATATCTGCTTCAGTATTGAAGACAGTGCAGCGCCTAGCTGATAACAATTAACGAGGACATACACGCAGACGCGGGACATTCGAGACACCATGTGATGAACGACTCAGCTGGTTGCTTCGCAATGTACGAGGCGATTGGTAATTTTGCGAGGGTTCCAGAAAATTTCTTGCCGACCAGAGGGAGAAGGAGGAAGTACTTAATGCAAGGATGACAGTTAGCTCCTAAAAATAAGTGGAGGTCGCAAGCACTGAGCGCTCAACCAGCCAATCTCACCAATTGGTAATATCAGTAATACTAGACTGCAGCATTCAATTGCTACTACCTACACTATCAGTACGAGTCTTAAAGCTTGGGCGTAACTATAGACAGATGTAGTTGGCGACATCAGTGTGGGCTAGCCCTCTGGCAGTGTTTGATCGGATTATGTGTTCACTTCAAAGATAAATTCTACGATTAAGCCTAGCTAGCGAAAGAAGTGGGATTGCTGAGTAACAGGACGCAGACTGTAGCCCGATCAGCTATGGCAATGGAAAATATGTGATTCATGTGTGCAAATTATGCAATTGCAGCACTTAAAACACAGTAGCAAGTTCGTGAGGAATTCTGCAAGGCTGCGGGCGCCGCCATCCCATTCAAATGGCGCCGTCGATACCATCTAACATGTTCATACTTGAAGCTTTCCTCGGAGTCGGGCCACAGTTATGTGAAACGAAAACAAGCATCGTCAAGTGCTACGTTTTACGGATTTGTCATGCTGAGGAATACTGTGGCAAGACCTCTCTAGTTCGAGCAGTGCCGCAGGCCAAGTCTTCATCAATCAAAAGTTTGCACTTCGGTCACCTACCCGCCACTAAGCATAATACCAGACGATGAACAGTTACGGGAACCTAACTTGTCAAGGACTCGTCATGACTTTAAAGTTCGAGTTGATGTGTAACTATTGACCAGACTCTTTCATTCGAAAGGAGCCATGGATGACACTGGGTGTGATTGTGCATTGCATGGCAATGTTCAGGCAAATGTATGAATGTGATGTGACTGGATGATTTTCGGGACTCATGTGCTCCCAAAGGATACATATTTTGTCACCATTTCCTGACCCATAAGACTTATACTGAATATAAGAATTATAGGCGCTTCTCACTACTGGGAGCTCTAGTGGTGGTATTCTATCTGGGATTCGGGTACGATAATTTTTCGAGCCTAACAAAGTACTGGGTCTAGGAGTACCATTGATTGTGTATAGTATTGTGCGGGCTGAGTCGCCGTAAATACCCAGAATAGACTGACGCCGCTAGTTCCCATCGTGAACGTCATTTTACACGTGTCGAGTTCTACTTGCTGCTTGTCAATCAATAATGTGACACAAGTAGATTAGTATAACTATAAAATAGTTTGTAATTTTTTGCATTATTGGGGAGTGCGAAAAATAAGTCATTGGCCTTGTAAACAGCGAACGCAATATGGGCACAATTAGCTATGGCTGTGGTACGAAGGGCGGGTTTGCGAATGTTATGGGTTAGGGCAAATTGGTGACGTGACTATAATGAAGGCTAGTCACAATCGCAGTTCGAGACTCGGGGCAGACAAATCGACGCGCAATTGCACGACGCCTGTCCTTTTTTAGAGTTATGAAGGAATTGCATGAACCAACGAGAATTCTTTGCTGCTTTGAAAAGGATACTGTGATTATACAATGAGACAGCCCCTGAGATGCCACTCCGAGACATGCACATCATTTCATTTCAATGATTTGTGGCGCGCCACCAAAACCTTATTTGTCCACAGACCATCCGGAACTATCGGCTAATGTTTGGAGCATGGCATGAGAAGCCGCATTCAAAATGTGGAGATTTTCTTTCTTGGTCTCCATTTTGCTGCTGGCACCGGCGGCGGCATGTGAGATCATCCCTATTCGGGTGTCCAGTGCAGACTGATCTCCCAGCGGCTCACATTTCCAATGGGGCACCGCTTACGGCCCTATCTCTCGCGCGTCGTTGCATTCTAGTGTTTCCCAGCCAAGCGTGGATACATCGTTTGCGGCTCCGGCGACGCAAGAGCCAAAAAGTACACGCGGCCCGCGTTTGTGAATACATCCCACTTGATGAACCCCGACCCGACATCGCCCCCATTCCATCGGTGATCATTTGTGTTCCTTCAGCTCTCAGATTTCTAGTCCTCATCTCCCCGTCACTCCTTCGGCTCAGTCAGTGCATCAACCATGAGAGTGCAGCTTTCTGCCGCCATTACGGCCATACTTGTCGTTTCGTCTACAGCAGCCACGACTGATCCCGGAACTGTCAAGTTCGATATCGTCCGACAGAAACGACTACCGGGAAGCACAAATCTCTTCAAGCACCGCCATCGCCATCGACTGGCCAAGAGAGCGACAGGTGTGTCTAACACTGTCCAGGAAATTCTTGACAATTACGACTATCTCTATTACGCGAACGTTTCCGTTGGTACTCCCGGGCAAAATCTCCGGCTACAGATTGACACCGGTTCTTCTGACATTTGGGTTCAGTCTGGCGAAAACTCATTCTGTCAAGAATCTAGCAACCCATGTAACGAGACAGGCATCTTTGAACCTCAGGACTCATCCACTTTCTCAAGAATATCGGACAACTTCTACATTGCATACGGCGATGGTTCTTATGCTAAGGGCGACTATGCCTACGACACGTTCGACATTGGCGGCGCGGCTGTCAAGAACTTAACAATTGCGGTGGCCACTGACGCCAATACTACCGAGGGTATTATGGGTATCGGATATCCAACCAATGAAGCCATTGTTTCTTCGTACGGCTCTTCTTACCAATACAAAAACTTACCAGATCTTTTGGTCGAACAGCGTTTCATCCGGTCCCGCGCATACTCACTGTGGTTAAACGATCTGGAAGCCTCCACTGGCTCCATCTTATTTGGCGGCGTCGACCGTGCAAAATACTCTGGGAATCTGGTTGAGTTGCCAATTGATTTATACACTGGCGAATCCCAGCCATCAGAGTTCTTTGTTACTTTGGACGGCGTTGGGTACACGAATACTGATGGATCCCGGAACGAGATGGTGTCTAATATGGGCGAGCCCGTTTTACTGGATTGTGGTACTTCGTTCAATTACTTACCGAATGGAGCTTTGCGTGCAATTGCGAATGCTGTCAGTGCCACGTACAACGCCCGGCTCGGCTACTATGTCCAGTCTTGCACAATCACTTCCGTCAATGCGTCTATTGACTTTTACTTCGGTGGTGTCACTATCAAGGTCCCATTAAACGAGATTCTGTATCCTGCTGTCACCTCCAGTGGTAGGCAGCTCACCTTCACAAACGGTCAGCCAGTCTGTCTTCTCACGGTGGCTTCCAATAGTGATCTTGGTGTGAGCATCTTAGGAGATACTTTCCTCCGTTCTGCTTACGTCGTTTACGATCTCGACAACAACGTGATTTCGCTGGCGCAGACCGTATTTAATGAGACCAAGTCTGATATTGTGGCAATTGGGACCGGAGCTACCGCGATTCCAGGCGCGACCACTGCGTCATCAAATACTCCTCTTACATTATCGGCTTCTGCCCTAACCAGTGCTTTTGAAGCTGAAGTCAGCACCACCGGCTCATCGGCCATCTCATTGCCCCTCTCGGTGACCGCTAGTGGGAGCGACTCGGCCACCACCGAGACATTCAGTAGGACTTCTTCCTCTTCGCTCTCTTCCAGTTCCGTGAGCCTATCCGGAGCTGCAGGCAGTGGCGGGAACAATGGTTCAAACCGCGTATTGCTGACTGTGTGTGTTGCCATTACAGTGGCGTTTGGTTGCCGATTGGTCGCCTTTGGGTTGTAAATACATTTGATATTAGTTGGGATACGGGGTTTTGTTTTAAATCTTTATATGGGCTATTGATGTCGCGCAGGTGCTATGTGATTTACGGAATTTGCTCCGCTTAAAAGTGTATTTTTGTTTGCACTTCGTCATTATGGATGTTTCAGAAAATTACTTGTCTGTTCAATGTTTATTATTTCTGATGCAAAGATCCAAAAATATACTGTCTCTACAGTGATCGACCTGGTAAATACAAAAATCGTAAGTTGTCCGGTCCCATTACGTCTGAACTAGGGTTTTACCGTACCGACCTCTTAACTGCGTTGATGCTCACGCGTACTCACATTGATCCGCTGCATTCGAAGCAGCTGTTTAATTCTGAACCCCCTGGCGAGCAGTTGGATCGTTAAAGTCACCTTACTATACCTGGTGGAACAAGATATGCATCTTGATGCTTGTGGTTCCTTATTCATAATCCAATCGAAATAAATTTGTACAGTTTATGATATAATTGTTGCCATGGCGTCATACAATACCAACACTTCCTATGCGATCCAACCTCTCTTAGAGAAGCTGTCTTCTGAGGACTCCGATTATCGATTCATGTCCTTGTCGGACTTGCATTCCATTCTCTCTAACAAAACGGTGGCACTCGCGAACGACTCTACGACGACAATCAATCGCATTGTGGACGGCGTTTTGAAGAGCTTATCGGATAATAATGCCGAAGTACAAAATCTAGCAGTGAAGTGGTATGTACGGATATAATGTCTGTTAAGTCCGTGTAATTGACAGTGGTGGATTTAGTCTTGCGCCTCTGACAGCCCGAATCAACGACACACAGTTGACTAACGTTCTCAACCGTCTGTCTTCGTTTTCAATCACTGATACTGATGGATCTCTTGGGAGTACTGCGTTGCGCACGATTATTACCAATGTTCCTGCTACTAATTCAGTCGGCAAGATATTTGTCGGACGACTGTTACATACTCTACTGCCGAATCTCCGAAATTCAACGGACAGCGTTGATGTCCTTGTTGATCTCGTAAACCGGTTCGGCTCCTCTCTTACACATGAGCAAGTGGGTGAGACACAGAATGCTCTCATAGGCGTGCTGGAGACTGGCAAAGGTTTGGTTCGCAAACGTGCTGTTGGTGCACTTGGAGCCCTGTCGAATCACTTGACCCCGCAATTGTGGGATAACATGATGAAGTATCTTATCGATTCGTTCAATCAAGGCATCCCAAGAGATCGTCTGAGAATCTTGGTTTCGGTATGCGGCACGCTCTGCAAGACGAACTCGGTTAGGCTCAGTCCGTACTTGCTATCGCTTACGGGGAGTGTCTTGAAGTCACTTGACGTTGAGGATGACGATGTTCGCGAGTCGGCGCTTATCACTCTCGACACTTTTGAGGGATCGTGCCCCGTGGAGATGGCTGCATTCACGGCCGATATAATCACTGTTGGATCGAGATTTATCAAGTATGATCCGAACTACGCGGCTGTCGACGACGATGAAGAGGAGATGGAGGACGCCGACGATGAGAAGAATGACGAAAGCGAATTGGACGATGAATTCGACGACGAAGATGCATTTGCAGACGAAGATGATGTGAGCTGGAGATTGCGACGATGTGCAGCGAAACTGTTGGATACATTGATTGAGACCCGTCCAGATCTGTTGTCACAGTTATACACTTCGATTGCACCACTGCTCGTCTCACGATTTAAAGAGCGAGAGGAAACCGTCCGCGTGGAGGTTTTGAACACTTTTGCTACATTAATCCGTCAGACGGCGTCCACTACTGCTGCGGCAGCTGCCGCCAATACTTCTCGTCGGAAACGCAGAATGTCCGACGACAGCATGATTCTCGAGAGCGACCCACGAAGACAACTTCCAGAGCTTTCTGGTCGCGTGTTCAAGCTTCTTTCACAAAATCTCCTGAAGGTGTCCAGTCTACCGAGCAAACAGGCCAGCTTGACAGTCGCGACCGAAACTGTAGCGGTTTTGCCGTCTCTGCCCGACGAATTCTCTCTCTTCATTCCGACCATCGAGCCGGCAATGAGCCAGGGTACTCTCCGTACAAGTATCATCCATTTTGTCAGCATATTAGTTACCAATCACTCCCTCGAGCAACTCGCTGAGTACTTGCCCACTATCATTTCCGTCGTCGTGGCCGGTGCAGATGACAAGTTTTACAAGATTTCGAGTGAGGCACTTGCTGCTGCTGGAGATGTCATTGTCCTTGTCACGACGCCTTCAAACGTCGATACGTCCAAATACATCGCACAGCTCCATGAGATAGTGGTTGCCAAGGCCACTGCGTCCGAGGCGGACCTGGAGGTTAGAGAAAGAGCCATCATGGCTATAGGCCAGCTCCTTATCTACGCGCGCAATACGTTATCTAAAACAGAAATGGATGCAGATGCAGATATTCTGCTTGAGCGATTGAAGAATGAAACCACACGTCCCGCCACCATCCGATCAATCGAAAACATCGCCGCCAGTCCAAGTACGGATGCCTCCGTGTTTGTCAAAAAGTGGGTTAACGAAGTTGTCACCGAGCTAGCAGGCTTATTGAGAAAATCCAATCGCGCTATTAGGGCCTCTGCTTTGAGTGCACTCAAAGTCATGACAGAAAAGTTTTCGCCGCAGATTGATGGGGCTACAGCGGCAGGCATGGGTTCCGTACTACGCGGAGTTATTGTTGAAGACGACTTGCAGTTCTTGGGACCAGCTATTTCCGTTTTGACTACGCTCGTCACAACACTGGGACCACTACCCGGAGATATCACCGACGTTGTCGTTGATTTGGTTCCGAAGTTAACGACGCCGATAACCACTGAGCCTCTGCTCGACCTCTTGTCTGCTCTTGCAAGAGCTGGTGAGGCGACTTCGCTTGTCAGTGCCTTGTCGGAAGAGGATATTCTTATCACTCCCACCGGTGCGAAAGCGCTTGCAGTTGTCATTGTCCGGGGTGGTCTAGTCGACGACAGAGTTGCCCAGATTAAAGCTGAAGCTGGTCGCACAGACAACGATTCTGCCGCTCGAAGTGCATTGATGGTGCTCGGTGAGATCGGGAAGCTTCTAGGCGGTGAGCTGCCTAAGGACCTGCTTTCCGTTGAATTTTTGTTTCAGCAGTTTTCTGCCGCGAGTGCTGAGGTTCGAGTGGCTGCTGCGCAGACGTTGGGTGCCATTGCAGCATCCAATGTGGATACTTATGTGCCAGTGATTATCTCTCAACTCACTCCCGAGTCTAGCAACGCGAAAATGCTGGTGGTCGCCTTGAAGGAGGTTATTGTGTTTAACTCAACGAGTAAAGCAAGAGCTCTTACGCTTGCGCCATATACTGCCGATCTATGGACACAACTGTTTGCGTTAGATCTTGGTGCCTCGTCTAGGACGACTGGAGGAGAGAAAGGCAGTGTCAAGGCCATAGCAGCAGAGTGTATCGGTCGGCTAACTACTCTCGACCCTCCGAAATTTATTACCGAGCTCCAAGCGCTTCTGAGATCCAGCGATGTTGGTACCCGAAGTATTATCATATCCGCTGTTAGGTTCTTGTTTAGCCAAAACGACGCCTCGGCCGCCTCAGCTGACGAGGCTGCCTCTGCTGATGAGTTACTGCGACCAGTGGTGATCGACTTTTTGGCTCTTCTAGAAGACTCTGATCTAGAGAACCGCAGGCTGGCGATAACAGCCATCGCCTCCGTGGCGCACAACAAACCAAATCTTCTCGCCGACCATCTCGCGCGTGTGCTTGGGCTCTTGTTCCAAGATACCTCTATTCGTCCGGAACTTGTCCGCGAAGTGCAGATGGGTCCTTTCAAGCACAAAGTCGACGACGGTTTGGACGTCCGCAAGGCTGCGTACGATTCGCTTTACGCAGTGCTGGTGGCATTCGCACAACTACGCAAGGCGGACTTGCAACTTGATGTCATGATCGAGCGTGCGATTGCTGGATTGGATGATGACCACGACGTCAAGATTACGAGCTGTGTCATCCTCGGAAAGATCGCGGAGACAGACGCTAGTGTCGTTGCTTCTAGTACGTAATTGCTAAGGTGTTGGAACTTGGATGTGATGCTAATTATAATTTGCAGAACTGGATATGCTTGCGAAGAAGTTCACGGACGTGCTGTCATTGAAGTTGAAGGAGACCGCGATAAAGCAGGAAGTCGAAAAACAGGGCGAGTTGCAGCGCAGAGCTATCCGCACGTCTCAACAGATTCAGGCCGCCTTCGCTGCCGCTGAGAAGTCGGGTGATGCTGCGAGCGCGAGCACGGAAACGTCGCCTGCATGGGCAAAGTATTTGTCAGAGACATTAAGGACAAAGTCTGCCATTAGCCAGTGATCAGGGTGGGGTGATGGTTAGAGTAGGCATATATGGATCAATGTCGTTAAGTGTACTTTGTTCGTACTTTAGATAAAGGTTAGTCGACTATCAATCGAAGTATTTACGTTATTCCACGTGAGAAATGCAAGATGTATTGATCAATACTTAAATAACCATATATTCCTGTCCCTACCAATGTCCGTCCCAATAATCGTAATAATACAAGCATAATACAAAAGTAATCCGTTATAGTTCTTACCTTTCCAAACATAAACGCCTCGAAAGATATAAGCCAATTAAGAAATTACACCACAAAAACTTTTATCCTATGTATATTTTCATGGGTGATAATCAATGACTTTCATCGCGCCCTTTGTCTTCATGTACTGTTACGACCCAGTCTCGCACACCTGTAAACCGCTCCACGATTCGTCGACTAGTACTCGTGTCCGCTGGTTCCAAAGTCGCTCGCGGATACTCGGGACTTGTATTCGAGCCGTTCTGGGGAGGATATGCATATCTTCGTGACGGACGTGACGGGGCGCGCGAAGCTGAGTTATGAAGTTGTTGTCGTTGAGAATCTGCTGCTGTCGAACCTGCCCGTTGGTTCGTGTTCATGTACGCAAGATGATACCCGGGATCTTTCTCGTCCCAATAATCACCATCATTGAACCCAGGCAATCTCTCGAATGCCGGTGGCTGCTCAACACCTGCAGCTCCGTATGGGGACGGTTCAGGACTGTTCTGCTGCAGGGCCTGAACGTGGATTGACTGGCCATTTCGAAGCACCATTTCGGCATTCACGGCGTCGCCGTATTCGATGTAATCTGAGTCGCTGCCATCATCGTCGTAGTCATCTGCACTGTGGTCATAATCTGCAGGACCGTCCATCGAATATGGGGTAGACGACGCTCCGTGAGACATGTCGACTGCAATATCATCATGTCGGTCTTCCGAGACGCTTGGTAGTGGACTCGGATTAGTTGATGATGGAGCAACCGGTGGAGCGCTACCAGTCAAGCCGGACGGTGTCCTCCTGACATCCTCTCGGAACGAGACACTCGGTGCTGGGGAATTTTTCCGCAAGCCAGTGGCGGCCGCCATATTAGACACTGCCTCAGGAGAACGCGATAGTGCCTGTAGGTTCCGAGGATCAAGCTGATGTGAGACGGAGCCCGCTTCCGCTGCATTCATGAGTGACGCTGGCGAGGACGAATGCGTGGACCGGGATAAACCACGCTTCAATGGGTAAAAATGCTTCACGCGTACTTCCTCTCCACTGCCGGATCCATTTCCGTCATCCATGATGCTCGAAGCGTTCACGCGATAACTCGTAGCACTAGTCCCTGTCGTGGCCCGCGAAAGGGGACGGCCGAACAAAAGTGCACGACCATTGTCCAATAAACCCATAATACTGCCACCTATACCAGCTCGACGAGTATTTATCGCTTCACTCTCCGCATCATCGTGGTTACCGCCATGATGTCTCCGTCGTCTGCGACCACAGAGCCTACGAGCAATTCCACGGCCTTCTTTTGTCCGTGAGTCTCTCGACCGTTCACCGTCAGCCCCGCTTGTATAATCTTCTTCTTCTCCGTCATCACGACCACTGCTATCAAATGGACCTTCCCCACAAGCGGCATCACGCATAGCTCGGTTTCGACTCCGGCTCATACCATCAGATGATAAAGCAGCCGAACCATGATCACCGCCGTCAGTACCATTGCCGTCATCATCTCTTCGTCTGGGAGGTCGCCGCCGGTCAACTGCACTACCAGCGCCGCCGCCTCCATCACGACGCCGTCTTGCTCTCCCTACATCTCTAGACGCACGAGCACCGCGACTTGTCCCAGTCTCAAGCATCTCCTCCTCAAATACTTGTCGTCCCAGAACGCCGGTTTCCTGCACCTTGCTTTCTAAATCCTCTATCCGCTCGACCCATTCCCACACCACCACACTAGCAGCGGCGGCGCCTACCCATCTCACGAAGTCACCCCATCCAGCAATCCACTGACGCGAGATATCGAGCAAGAAGAAAATAATCGGTGTCAATACCGCAACTAGCGACAATAGTGCTAAAATCAGATTTTTGATATGATATGCATACACTCGCTTGGAGATGGAGTAATACACCACGTACGCAGAGTACAGCAACGACAAAATAATTTGAAAAAGATATGCAAGTGCAGGGATCGCGTCTCTGAAGGATCTATCGTCACCGACTTGGGTAGGCAAGAATGACTGCAGTGACCAGAAGACCGTGTCGACGACAATAAGAGCGAGACCGAGCCACTTGATGATTTGCTTCTCGCGGTGCCGCGGGAAGAGGCGAATTAGTGTCTGCACTTGAGCAAGCCATAGGAATACGTCGGAAATCACGCGGAATATATTCAATGTTAAACCACCATCAATGTAAGCTCGTAATTCCTCGGCGTCTTCATATGCTTGGTCATATTGCTTTTTGAGGATCTGGCTACATTCGCTGAGCGCAATGGTAAGCGATAGCGCGACCGAGAGAGTTGCTAATTTTTGCAGATATGGCCGAGTCTGTGGAGTGATAAGAAGCAGCAGAAGGAGAACCCATGCGAGAACAGTTGTACCGGCGATGGTGTATGCGATGGGAATTATTGAGGAGTAGAATGGATTTTTCAGGGTAGATGCAGTGGTCGAAGAGGATGAGATTGTCGACGACGAAGACATACACAATGGTGAGAAAACGGCTGTCGGAAATATGGTCTGCGTGGTTGAGGCCAGAACAACGACACCTGCCGGTAATGTATATGGCGTGCACAGGGGTGTGTGTGTGCGTGTTGTAGTTGGGTTCCGCCACATGTCAGCGACCATCTAGTGGAACACGGTTAGCAGTTGATAGTCTTCCCATATAAGTATAATGCTGCTCACTTTGCACCGAGGCGAAAGTCGTCTGAATAGTTGCGTACACTTTTGTCGACAACTTTACAAGCTTTTATCTATAATCAGTCAGTCAGTCAGTCACAACATCGTTGCTCGAACAGTATTACGCACAAGTTATAACTGCAGATTCAATTAAACAAATATGAAGCACAGAGCAAAAAAAATCTGTCACAGAAGGCTCAACTCTGCGTCACAAAATCGCTTTCCACTATCCTTGACCTGCTAGGGCAGTGATACGATGATTCCAGTGACACTGGCTAGATGAGCCACAGATGCAAGATGTAAAATTGTCTTATCGTGATAAATGCACCATTAAGTCGTCCGTGTATGATCGTGCAGTAACCGCGCTACGTATCAGCAACAGTCACAAAATGGCAATCGGCAAGAAATTGCGATCGAAGGGTGACAATGCTGGACTACTGCTATCCAATTGGATATTGAGAACGAATCAAGATTGCGCATATACAGCCGCGATCGAGGATAGTTTCAGTGACCGGAGGGAGTACTGCGGAGTGTCTGTGGTGGTCACCAAATTCTTGATATCAGATCCAAGAACACAATGGTGGAGGGGAGCGTAGCCACCCAACCACGTCCAGCTGCCACATTAGACTTTCGCTGTGTTACTCACACTAATCCAAAATTAGTATAGAGCGAAGATAGGCCAATGCGAGCATGTGTTGACACTCAACCAAATATTATTAGTTAAGATGATTATTACGAAGGGTGCAAGATCCCCAATATTTTTAACACCACACCCTATATATATATGTACAGTCCACTTGACTGAAATTATAATTTTCTTAGTCCTTAACATGTCTCGGGCTCATAGTCGAGACCTGGAGCGTGGGTCAACGAGCGACACGTGCCAGCAGTTGGGCCACGTTGTCTAGAAGTAGATTAGAATTGACTTCCATCTCTACCGTTCGCAATCTGGAAGCATGTTTATAAGGTGTCAAGAGATTGCAGCCCAGTTGGCGAGCACAAGCAAATTTGGCCCTTAGAAGCCAAAAGCATAATGATTGCCGGAGTTCGTACTATTACTCCAGCACTCACATCCCCCGTGCAGCCGGGACTGATACGATTTGAACTTGACAGGAGCTGTATTATGTTGAATAACTATTGTAAAATCGAAGATTAAATCACGACACCATTAATTACTAAGAATACATACAAGACAAGACAGTAGGTCGCCCAAAAACAACGAAGATAGAATAATTACATCTTAAACCAAATAAAATCAACGACTGTTCTCCCACCATATAAGACTTTGCCCACATCGTAAGCCCTGATAAATGCAAACTACAAAATTTCGTTGATAACTTCAAAGACAATCTCAACAATAACTACTGCAAGGAAAAAAAAAATACAATATATTACAAGACACAGTAGTAGAGTTTAATACAAAGAGTGACGCCGATCAGCGTAGCCTATAGTTAGTTATGACTTCCCGTCAGATGTTGTCCACAAGCAACCAGATTGTAAACCATCTCACCTGTGTCGCATTCGAGAATGCTGGAGCAGATTATCGCCTCTAGAAAATCTTCTGTTGCAGAATTCGCATGCGTATGCTTCGTTACTCTATGTTAGCTCCATTGGCCATGCTAGCGGTCGGTTCTTGCAACTGCACTTACGTTTCTCCCGTTGGTGTAGTGTGCTGATATGGCGTTTGAGATGTTCTCGCCGCCGGAATTTACGATTGCATTCCACACACTCGAATCTCTTGTCTTCAGCCGATGGTACTGCATTCGCAGCGACCGCAGCGGCCGTACTCATTGGTACCGGTGGGTTTGACGTCGCAGTCCTCGGCCGTTGTGCAGTAGGAACACCGTTCGGTTGTATTGGAGGTTGATAATCTAGAATAAAAATAAGTCTTTGCAGTTACAGACAACCTTCAAAGAACACACACATCTTTCTTTAGGATATGCTTCTGGCTGTGGTTGTACAGGTGGCACGTTGTGACCTCCTAGAGCAGGATCTATTGGAGCAGAATATTGCTGGTATCCATTTTGCGGTGTTGGGGCCGAGCCTGGTGCACCAGCTGCGCTGTACTGTTCATTGGGATCACGATATGAGTAGTAAGACGACGATCTGCCGCCGATATTTGGATGTTGGCCCGGAGATACATGTGTGCCCTGTGGGCCCTGTGAATATGTGGGCTGCCCATGTTGAGCAGGTGAGGCATATCCCGGCGGATGCGACTCGGCCTGATGGTAAGAGCGAGGATGTCCAGCGGCATGTTGTTGGTACGGAGGATAGGATGCATGATCTTGATATCCAGTTCGAGAACTGTGTTCCTGATATGCCTGATGATGGGACGGGGCCGGAGGTTGAGATATGTGAGAGATCGGCGGAAGTCGCGGCGGAGGATTTGACGAGGACTGTTGCGTGGAGTAAGCTGAAGTTTGCGAATACTGCGGTGGAGACTGTGGCTGACTTTGCTGGGATGGTGGCGGGCCCTGGTTCTGAGCAGAATACTGATATTGCGCGTGTGGCAGATGCTGCTGCTGTTGCTGAGGACTATAATTGAAAGATGGCTGCTGCTGCTGCTGCTGTTGCTGCTGATCTGCTGGTGCCTGTTGGTGCTGGTACGAGTGACCAGGTTGGTGATACGGACCAGACTGCTGAGGTGGCTGTTTATGGGCATAGCCGGGTGACTGGCCATACTGTTCCTGCGGCGGTCTGTCCCACTCTGATGATGGACCTTGGGAAGATTGTTGTGGCGTCTGCTCTTCCTGTTGCGTACCAGGGCCTGGTGGCGATGGCTGAGGTTGACCTGGAGATCGGTCTGTAGTCGACTCAGTTGCCTTCGGCTCAGCCGCCTGACTGGTTCCATTAGCAGATCCGTCCTGGTTTCTACAGTTATCTGTCTCTTGCTTTAAATCCTTCGTTGTGCCTGAATTTGATGCTTCAGGCTTTGACTTGTCTGCAGTCGAGGTATTTACTTTCTCCTTGGTGTCGTCATTTGATGAGTCGTTATTATTCCTTGTCCCTTTATTTGATCGCTTATTCTTTGTCTGCTCAACTCGCGTTAGAAAATGGTGACTAATAAAGCTATTTAAATGAATGCCGACCTTATCTTGGTCATTCCCAGTGGCGCTTTCGGAGTCACTTGACTTTTCGTCCTTAGGGTCTACAAGCCCCAGAAGAGCTATAGCTGCGTCGAATTCTGCCATTTATACCTTCTCCGAACCTAACGCGACTATGAAAAATCGTTCTTTCTCTAAAAAAGACATTGTTAGTGATGAAATTTTGGAGTAACGAAGGTAAGCGCGCGTCCAGGCAGATTGAAACACCAAAGAACTGGCGCTTAACAATCACGGCTACAAGCCGCCATAGGCCCACAATCCAGGAACTTCCAGCACAATGCACAGCTTTTGAAAATTCCAGAAATAGATGCAATCCATTGAAAAACTGAAATACGCAAATTCACGCTGGATTGTAGCCGCAGTACGTTGACTCGGATTGACTGACGTGGACCTATCCGGCACGCCTCCTGAAAAGTCGTGAGCAAAAGTTCAAAAACTCACCCGTGTCAAAATAACGTCACGGCAAGTGCCTCAAAAGCAGCGGAGGACAGGCGTATTACTGGATCGTCTATCACTCCCGTCTATCACTCAATGCTCGGGAGTCGCACGAGCCAGAAGACGGTTCGATTGCAGTGAAAGTTGTGTCTTTGAGAGAGATGCGGCGTTGTGGTCAAGGGACGGGGCAAACGAGAGTAAGAATGGGAAAGCAGGGGGCGGGCTGGTTGGCTGGGCCCGTCCATGGGTACCAAGTTTTACCGCGTGTCCCAAGGTACTCAGGAGGCGGTTACCCGGATGTATAGCGGCGCCCTGAATCCCTACTTTCTCTAGGTTGAAAAGTTTCGATATCTATAGTAGGCAAGTTGATGGAATATGTTGTAGTTGATGTGCTTCACCGAGACGACAATACGATAGTACAGACACAGATAGATGTACTGCACTTGTGACTACGAGTGCATGTGGCCTTGGACTGGTCAGCGGTGCATAAAACATATATTCCCCAATTGTAGAGTCACTGAGATCTGAACTAAGCTAGGCACAGATATAATCCGTTAAAGATCGCTGATAATTCGTAAGCAGCATGCCAGACGAGCAGTCGAGAATGCGGGTCTGAGTTTAAAGGAGTATAGACTGGTCGAGTGGATTAAAATCATCATATTAAAGGTCAGGGGGCGCATGTCGCAAGCACGTCCGTTTCCAGGGGCTCGTTTTGACTTTTCTGTCGCCTGTTGATTAACAAAACCCGCCACCAATCTTTTTGAGGTCAGGTCGCGTCCGTTGTTGACTGCCGGTTGATAACCAACATCGCTATTCTGTTTTGTTATCCGACTCAGTGTTCATCTACTTGTACCGTAGCCGCATGAAATCTTCATACTACAAGCAAGGAATACTAAACGTGCGATTAATAATAACTATAACATACGTCTTTTCTACTTGTTCTATACCGCGTCTTCGTAATCTACGAAGTTTGCATCCAATAACACCTGCCACCGCTTCCATCAATGACAATTACTCATAATTAAATGCCAGACCCAAGTAATTCCTACAAAAAGATATATCTCCTGTGCTTCCCAGTTACAATTAACATACACCACCAAAGATATGCATCGGACTACACATAGACCTGTCCAGCCACAGCCGCAAAAATCTGCTGTAATCGTTCATTCCGAATATTGTTAACATACTCGACGAACTCCTCTAGTGTTTTCTGTTGTTGTATAGGTTCTCCCTTCTCTGTCTCTAACGTTACTTCAGTACCCAGGTATTTCGTGGCAATCTCAATCATTGTCTCGTTGGTAATCCTCATGTGCTGACCCTCAATGGAACCGAAATGAACCCGTCCTGACTCTCCCAGGGCTTTTAATCCAAACCAGTCTTCAATATAAATCTTACGCTCCTCCAGCGGGGTGACCACTCCGGTCTTTTTGTTAACTTCAGCGAACCACTGATATGTGTCAGTAATTCACAATTATAATATAATATCAACTTACAGCAGTCTCCTTGGGAACAACTGTCTCGTCTTCGGTGAACAGATACAGGACTAGATTCTCTAGTGAAGAAAGGTTCTCTGCATACGTAGCGTTTTTGACCCGCCGTTCATTGTTGATATCGGCGAGAAATCCCGACCTCTCAAGGTATGTATCATATTGATCGGGATCCTGTAGGCTGTTAGCTGTCTCAAACTCATCGCGCCTCAATACCCTATACGCACTCTGTAATATTGTGCAACGGTGATGGATTCCTGGGCATACTGAGAATATGCCTTTGTCTTCAGGAAAGCGTTTCTGCGTCGACATACAAAGTCGCGCGCATTGCATGGTGGGAAGTCAGCGACACCTGTAAAACAAGTCAGTCTGAATACTCAGCCGCAATAATGTATATTTGTCGCACCATTATGTGGCGATCCGAAGGTAACTAACTTGTACGCTTTGGGCGCGTTGCATCTCTCGACGTATCCTCTCAGGAACAGACCGCCCTGAGAAAATCCCAAGCCATCAAATCCATGTTCTAACTCTGGAATTGACGCCAGTTGGTCGCAAACCAACGCAAGCTAAATGAGGAATGAATTAGTAACTGTTCTACGTGTCTGGAAATATCGTTACAATGCGCTTGCTGTACCTGATCATCTAGTTTCCCCAGTAACGACTCTTTGCTATCCTGCGACGATTCCCGATTCAAATAAACACTGTGAACAAATATGCCAGGATGAATTTCCTGAATAAGAGCTGCAACTCTCTGCATTCCATCAGAATCATATGAATCTCCGAGGCCGTGCCATATCACTACTGGCCGTGGACTTGGACTGGCCAGCATGGGCATCGCAAGGCACAACAAATATATTGCCATAGATATAAGTCTAGTCATCTTGGACTATGTTCGAATATCTAGGACCTATTTCGAGATCACTTCTGCCGGGCACTGAAATTTCGATGTCGCGATAAGACAGAGTTGCGGCGTTCGCCCATACATGTACCGACGTCGCTTAAACGTCGATTCGCAGCTAAAATCGGACGGACACTGAAAACTCTCCAACGTACATCACCAAAAATAGGCGCGATTTTTATGGTCTCGAGTTCTACAAATTGCAGCTCAAGATGGCAGCTAATGCGTCGACACCGAGGTCAGGATCCCCTTCTACGAATCCACAGGGCCCATTGCCCGCTATGATTCAACTGTCGAGGCCATATTTGACACAAAACCAGATCTGGACCCTTGAGCAAAACGTAGCCCATACAAATGGTTCTCGGGATCAGCAACTGAAGTTTCAGGCTTTTTCAGTAATATTGGCGACTGGGAGTTATTTGAGATTGTATGGATCCCGGTTATAGAATATTTTCTGCTGGCAAATTTACTGACTTTGTATGAATGTACAGTCCCATTCGAACAATGGGAACGGCAATGGTCCTATTTCAGCGATTTTACCTCTTCAACTCAATGCAAGACTTTCCCTCAACGTTGGTAAGTCTTTATTTGGGTATACTTTATTTTGCCGTCGGCAATGTTGCTAACTGAAAATAATCATAGGATACCGCACACGCGTGCCTGTTTGTTGCATCCAAAACTGAAGATACACTCAAGAAATTGAAAGAGATACTGCTCGCATCGTATTACATTAAGCATCCCAGTGGACCGGATATAAGCATGGACTCGCCGGTATGCAGCAATTGCTATGTTGAAACACAGGAACGACTGTACTGAGGAATATTTATTTAGATTATCGAAGATCAACGGCGACGATTAATCTCTCTGGAGCGGCACGTTCTAGAGACCATGTCCTTTGACTTTCGTGTAAGGCATCCCCAACCATACATCATCAAATTCGCAAAGCGTCTAAGATGTAAGTCAGATTTGTGACTGTTCGTGTATGCATAGTCTGACATGAAGATAGATCCGATGCCGTTGGCAGAAACGGCTTGGCAAATCGCATTGGACTCTTACAGGACACTCGTTCCATTGAAATGCACTCCCCATGCTATAGCGCTTGGGTGTTTATATATTGCGGCTTCATTACTGGAGGTAAATCTCTCAGATATCAAACCAGAACAATTTTGTGTACGGCCACTGGAATTTGAAAGTGAGCTCATTTCATCATTTTTCATATGATTGTGGCCAAATATTAATTCATTGTAAACTAGATGTTGTACTGGAGTTGCTGGCATTCTACATAGACTGGCTACCCCAGACCACACTTTTCGCCACATACACGGACCCGAGTAAGTTCATGTCAATGAGAATAGAGCTGAATAAGCGTCTGGGAAAGTACACCGAGCCACGCGCACCAGCCCTGAAATTAAGGGATTATACTATGGGTGACAAGGGCACGGTTAGATATGTATTAAATTGGGAGCGGGAGAGGATAGAACGGGAGATCGACATGCACTAAATCGGTTAGCTACAACGTTTATGTTATAGGCATTTTCGGCGTTTGAGGATTTGAGCTCTTTCAAATTAAAAGTATTGGTAATAAACTGTTTGTGACTATGCTTAGATACATGGCTTCAACAGAGAAGTCGGGTGCTGAAATTAGGTACCGAACGAGCCTAATCGTAAACGAGATAGACATTCTCTAAATGTACCAATAAATTCAGATAATTTCGACGAGGAAATCCTGCGCATTGGTATGTCGGTAAGACTGACATTATGTGCCCGTTGCGTTGCATATTTATTATGCGTCATTCGCGCATTGCCTTTTGTGAGATCATGCCGATAATAAACTCATCTGCAAACTCCCAGCAGACAAAATATCCTCGACCGAATTTGGCGCACAGCAACCAGTCGCTTAGAGTATTTATCGCAACATCTTTCCGATAGACATAATGTCCTCTATATTATCCAGATCTACACGGGCCAATCTCCGCAGTGTGGAGCGCGGCGTCTGGCTGCGGGCTTCCCGTCTCTATTCCGTAAATGGCACCACCTTTGGTCGCGCAGTATTGCCACAACGACCACAAAGCTTTCGGAATACTACGCTCCGAGATATTCGACCGACTGTTTTCCAACGATCTCAATCAAATAAGACAGATGGGTTTGCCCCGCCATCAATTTACAATTACGAAGATGTACGCTGCGTGATGGTAATTCATATCATTAAACACTAATATTCCATCTTAGGTCAAAAAGTTATCAGTAAACCCCGAAAAAGACAAGATTCTTGTGGACGTCAGAGAACCGGCGGAGGTTGACCAGGGCTTTATCCCAACAGCCATTAATATCCCGTATAAATCCACTCCGCATGCTCTCTCGCTTTCCGAAGAAGATTTCGAGGAACAATTTGGATTCCCTAAACCCTGTAAGGAGAAAGAGTTGATTTTTTACTGTCTCGGCGGAGTTAGATCCAACTACGCCCAAGAGCTTGCCGGGAATTTTGGATATGATAAGTAAGTTTTCCTTGTATTGGTAAGCCGGAATGTGTTGCTGACCGTGGGCTGATATTTGCCATTAGACGGGGGAATTATCCAGGTACGTGTATTAACATATCACATATTCGAAGACAGCCCACTAATTCTATCATAGGTTCCTGGGAAGATTGGGTACAAAATGAGAATTCCAGAAAGTAGGAAAACGAAGACTTCCATTTGTATTTCTGAGAGACTGTAATACACAATGTATATATCCATGTGTGCAACTACCAGGAGACCATGTCAATGGTAAGTAAAGATTCCAGAGAAACCCCCAAAGGGATCTAATCTCTTCGCGAGAACGGAAACTGTTTGCGCTCCTTCGAAATGTTTTTCTTCCGGCGACGTTTGATGGCGCGGTCGACCTCAGACTGCTTCATCTCGCTATATTGCTTTGTAAGGACCAACCTTCTCTTATCAGCTGTATTTCGAAGTTAGGACCTTTATCTAATCCGCGTAAACAAACTAAATACCTTTCTTGAGATAAAATGGCTTCTTTCCTTGCTTGACAAGCTCTTTCTCCTTCTTCTCGTGCTCATTCAGGATTTGTCTTTCAAAATCCTTACGTTTTGACGCTTTCAATTTGGATTCCTAAATTGTTAGCGGCAGATTTGTCGGACTTTGCCAAGCAGACGTACCAAAGACTGGTATTCTCGCTGTAAATTCTGAATTTCATTCTGATCTTTCGTCTTTTTAAGTCGCTGGTCGAGATCTTTTAATTCGGCTGCCCGATAGTCGTCCAAAAACGCATAATTCTTTCTAAATTGAGCGTCATCGAATTTTCCTGATAAGCTCTCAAACCGTGGATCTCGTCTAACAATCTTGGGCACCTCAATTACTTCTCTAAATCTCGAAACTGGTTTTTTGGCCGAAATCTCTTGTGGTGCATGTTTGGAGAGTCGCTTCTTTCTCATCAGCTGTTCTACCTCGGATGCTGATTGCCGTTCCGTACTTTCCGGCTGGACAATTTCATCGTCACGTTTGTTCAGCTTTCCTGGCTTCTTGGACCGTAAGACTCCAGATTTTGCTGGCATAGTTGTTGGGTACTAGTGCATCTGTGTATCATGCCATTAGTGTAGTTATTTCTCTTCAGTACTACAACTCTTACATTCGTTTGTCCCAGCCTGCATAGATGCGGCTAACAGATACAAATACTGCTTAAATACACCAACCCATGACATTTAAATCAATATTGAAACTCAAAATAGCCAGCCTTGCGCCGCGCAACAATTTCAGGAGGACCCTTCATGTTGTTAAGCGTGTTTTATACATAACTTATCTATCGCTGTCAATTGTATGTCTACTTGTACTCTAAGAAATTTTATCTGTTATGCCCAACATACAAGTATTAAAAATTGTCTACAATCTCTTCTTCTATGGAACCATCTTCCGTTTCTGGAAGATTCAGATGATATGCGTTATTAAACTCAACGACCTCGCCATGGAGAACACTGCCATCGGTCTTAAGCGTAACGTTCACGATTGTAATCGACGTGTTGAGCAGGTTATTGATTACAGCCGTGTTGATCTGATCGGATAAGACAAAGCCGCGTCGTTTTATTAAGATGTGAATCAGTGACGATATAGCACCTAAAATATACAGATTAATCAATTACTACGCTCCAGACAGTAGGGCAAAAATATACTACCTCCATGAGAAATAATGATTACTCGTTTCACGTCATCTGTTCGAGCCTCAGAAATGATTTCGTCCCATGCTTTCAGCAGTCGCTTTTGAAAAGCTTGAGTGCTCTCACCCACGGATTCCCAAGTCAGTTTCCGTTGCCGAAGGGTCCTGACCACTGTTTGGTAATCGTTGCCTTCTACTTCACCAAATCCCCGTTCTCGTAGTAACTCTGTAATATGGATCCGCGATTCAGGAAGACGCTCTAAATGTGACTGGAGGGCGTTGTCGCGCGTTTGAATGCACCGATTTAAATCGCTCGACCAGATTGTATCAAATGAAATCTTACTCAGTACTTTGCCGCATAACATCGCTTGTCTAATACCCTCTTCATTCAAATTCGTATCTAAACTCAAATTTAGTAGATCTGCATATGTTCATACCGTAACATCCTCATACTCAAATGACCCTGGATGATGCGCAGCGCGTTCTCCCTAGTTTGTCCATGGCGAACTATAAATACCTGGACTGTACGCTGTTGAGATTTGTCAACTTCAGCGGCAAGACTATGTATCGCCTGCACTTTAATTCCCGGTTTGGATTGCGTTGAGCCTGCCATGACTTGTGATTGCATAGTAGTTGGGAGTCTGCTTAGGAGAGACAACCATCCAACTGCGACGCACTGATGGATGGATGAAAAACTCAACAAGGGGCCAAATACAACAAGGTGGTAAAGTCGCTAGGTGTCTGCTCAAGATCCGGTTTAAAAATGTGACGTCAATGTGAACCTAGAGGAAAAATATCGCGAAGGTCAAATGGCTGAGATCATATCTACGAATTATACGTATACGTATCTGACAGTGAGTCATAGACCAATAAGCATCAAAGACGAATTAACAAAAAATCCCTTTCAACCATTTTTGCAACCAGTTAACCGTCAGACATCGAATGTATTCATCTAATTACACCGAAAATTTCATTAAGACGTGCTTAGAAACTGTACCGAACCGCAAACTCCATTATTGGTTAACTCATTTACACACCAGCACCAACGCTACAGTAGCTCTAATGATTTCCCGTTCCAATGGCAACCATAGCGCCAAGCTATGGTTCAAACCAAGCACACAACATTCATGAACAGCTGGGATGCCTTCTCTATGCAACTGGTTTGCCCATTTCTCCTTCAATTGGCGAAACCTGAACTCCGGCGTAATAGTAATAAGCCCGTTGAGCAATGACTCTGACGTGAGAAGGAAAGTACATGTAACAAGCAGTGAAGAGCATCCACAGTAAAATAAAAAAGAACGCGTCTAGAATTTATTACTATTAGTCCAAGGATAGTGAGATGCTCTACGCAAGCAGGAACGACTTACTCAAAATAAGACGCTCGGATCTAGTGAGCATATAAAGAGGTAAGGTAACGTAGTACTTGTACTTAATTTGCTTGAAGAGAGAAATGAGAAACATTGTTGCTATTGTGTACTTCAACAACCGAATTGACCTGATCTCGGGATGAATAAGTATTCAACTCAGTGTTGGACGAAACGCTAGTCGGACCCAGTAGCGTACTCAAAAGTTGACGGGCATGAATCGGAGTGTCGGGAAATCCCAAAGGCGTACGTAACTGCAACGACTACGGACGTATACGCGATGTCATATTAAGAATTCGCAAGTATCATGCCAACTTTCGTGAGCAGCACTAACAAAATTTTTTTATACTCATAACACTTCGAATTTTGATGACAATTTATCTGTCAAACCATTTTCTAGCCAGCATGAATAATACATTGCTGAAATGGCTTACTTAAATGAACCATCGCAGACCGACCCTAAACCTTGGGATAGGTTTGGGTTTAGCTCAGCCGAGAGTTTGTTGACGCGTTTTCGATAGTTACGTGGGGACATTTTAGTTGGAGTTCCAGCATACTCAATCCTCCTTATGAGACAGCGGAACCAACTATCCACAAAGGCCCTGGACTTCAACTCGTAAATTTCCTATGTCAGGCAGTATGTGGTATTTTCTTACTTATATCGAAACATTACTCGAGAAGCTGACAAGCCTGGGGGAATAGATTCTTTTGTAATCGCTCCGTTATCACCGCAGGAGAAGATATCAGTCGCCATAGACGGATTACATGCATGTACGTCCAATTTCGAAGCCTTCATTGTGACGAATGAACTCATATTTATACAATAGCTCGTACTACTGTAATATCGAAGTCGACAGCTTCGGATCATCTGTCAATGATAACAATTCATGTCCACGAACATGGCCTCTCACCGGATGATCTTTCCAAAACTATAGATATCCTAACTCGACCATCCTCCTTAAAGAAATCGCAAGCACTGCAGCTGCTCAAACTTTTGTATCCACGAGAGAAAATAGATGATGACATTGTCATTCGAATAGTCGGCTGTCTTGGTGTTGGCCAAGGAAAGGCTGATCAGTTAGTTCAGGTAACGTTCTAGCATTCGCTCTAACTTCAAGTTGTTTCCTTGAGAAGCTAATGATATTGTGACTAGGTTTGTCTTCTAAGATGGCTCGTCCTCATACAACCATTCTTGAAGTCTCAGAAAATACTGTCAAAAGTCTATCAGATCCTCTTTATGCATTTGAGCTATGAATCTACAAGGTCGGTCCTGTATATTAGAATATATTAAATCATTACTAAATCTATAGACAATGGATTGCTCATCTTTTATTTTTGGCTACGAAGAGGCACGATATAAGACCATGGCGCATTCAATATTTGCTAGAAATGCAAAACAAGTACCGAGAGTCTCAACATTTAACAGGACTTCTACTGTTATACAAAGAATATTTCCCGGAAATTGTCATTGATCGTTTTGCTAAGCTAAGAGGAGCCCTTTTTAGGGTATTTTAGTACTTTTATATCGACATCTAATAGATTTGACGCTTCTGACTTGGACTTTAGTATCCCGATCCACAATTTTTGAGTGTTATTCGTGAAGTGCATGCCAGAGCAAATTCGTTAAGTGGTGCAGTACCAAGCTTTCCAAGAGACGGACTTAGGAATTTGAAGAGACGAAAGCTGAATATACCAGAGATGGTTACGCTTGACGTCTCAGCAGTAAGATTCTTTGTTGGTATTGTATATATAGTCTAACACGTGACATTGGCAGAAATCGGTGACCGTCGAGGAACTGTCGACTTTGGCATCATTTGCAAAAAATATTGATCGGGTCTCCCTGCCGGCTCAAGTTGGTAGTGTCTTGAGAGATGATGGCATGGTCAAGAGGATATTAGTGAACAGGCCATCACGTATGTCACGATATCGTCTTGTATCTACTGATGGATGTCGCAGCTGACAGGTTATTAGAACGAGCGTGGGCCAGATTAAACACATGGATTGCAAGCAGCCTACGAGAGGAACTAGAAGACGCTGAGGAGAACGGCAATCGCGGGGAAGGTTTACTTGGAGAGCTGCTTGCTAGGTCTTATGATCTCTGTCTATATACCAAAGAGCTTCTCATTTCCGTGGAGGACTTTCTGTGCATTTATCTACCCCGTTGGGATGGAGTGAGACATCGATCTACAGTCTTCAAATTGCTACTCCTCATGCCACTAAGGCGATGGGAGATAATTGACCGTGATATAACCTCACCTCTCACCGCAATATTTCAGAAAGATACCGAGAATTGGTCATTTCGGTACGATTATTTAGTCTTTTTGGAGGACCTTCTGCGTTCATATTCAGTGCGTTGCGGAAAAGTCCCGTCGTATGGTAGGGACGGAGAAGTAGATGGGTTGAGCCATGCAGAAGCCGTAAAGACCATGTCGTCGTTATTCGCACATTGGGAGAGCATGTTTAAGAAAGTTTCTTATTCCGATCCTGGGGCTACAGAGATTCAAGGTGCAAGTCTGTATATGTATGATGTCGTGCAGATGTATGTCAACCGTTAGTTTGGTCATGTTGAAAGAAGCCAACAAAGTTTCATTAAACGGTTGAATCCGTCATATGTCTATGTAACAGATCATATACAGCGATAAACAAAAATTAATCGAAAGCAGCAAAAAGGCAATAAACTCCGATCCTTACACTCCCATTTGCTGACCTCGGTTGCTAGTACTGAATTCCAAGCACTCGTCCATTAGTAGAGTCTAATTAAACCATAACTCCTTTCCAATTCTTCCTTCACCGGTTTCACAAAAATAAGTTCTCAAAACTTCCTTACAAAATCTTTGCTAGCTCTGCCCTCTGTGTCGCTGTAAAAGAAGTTGGGAACTTCACCTTAATAACTATCTCCAAGTCGCCCTTCTTTCCTGGTGATTTGCTTATCGGCATACCGTGCTCCGGGTACTTGATAACAAGACCTGGTTGAACTGGCTGGCCAAATTCGACCTTTAGCTTCTTGCCTTCAAGGGTAGTAATGATTTTCGAAAATCCCAGTAATGCTTCCTTCAGAGTCAGCTCCAATTCCATAGACAGGTTATTACCAAAACGCTTAAATACTGGGTGGCTCTTCTCCTCGATTACGAATATGACGTCCTGGTTCCGACCATCAGGTTGTGTATCACCTTCACCGGCAAACGTTATTTTAGTTCCTGCTTTCCAGCCTGGTTTGATACTAATCGTAAGAATCTTGTCCTCCTGTCCAGTAGGCCGCCGTCTGCGAATCTTCATCTTCTTGGTAACACCTGTAGCAAGTTCTTCTAGCGACAGCGGAAGCTTTACGGTATAGACGCTCTTCTCTCCAGGTGGTTCAGATGCCCTTTCATTCATTCCATCCATGCCGCTCATACCACCAAATCCAGCAAATGGATGTCCTCCGCCCATGCCGCCCATTCCGCTCATGCCGCTCATGCCGCCCATGCCATTGCCTGAGAATCTCATCTTTGGCCCGCCACTTGATCTACTGCTGGCGGCGCCACCAAATAAATTCGCAAGGTCTGGATCATTCCCAAACGAAGAAAAGAAAACGTTCATAGGATCATTAGGTGTGAATCCGCCAAATGGCGAACCGCCGGTGGAGAATCGGAAGGTACGAGTGCCGCCGCCACCTGGGAAGCCGCTTTGGAAACCGCCTGCGGGGAAGCCGCCAGCAAACCCTGCACCATCTGGCATCTCACCCTCTTGAGGTGGCACGCCGCCACGGAGGACAAATTCTAAGCCATACTGATCATATAATGAACGCTTGTCTGGATCAGACAGAATCTCGTAGGCTTGTGATACTTCTTTG
The DNA here is from genome assembly GCF_038497645.1 of Lipomyces chichibuensis. NCBI lineage: Eukaryota > Fungi > Ascomycota > Lipomycetes > Lipomycetales > Lipomycetaceae > Lipomyces > Lipomyces chichibuensis. Next base: position 260,117 of record NW_027117467.1, on the reverse strand, counting down.
AATTTCTCGGCCGCCTAAATGCAATGTTAGCAATCTTCCCACTCAGTGCAGTTGATCTCGACAATAAATAACGAGACATACCTGAGGAGAATTACCAGCCTTATCCGGATGATACTTTAATGCTGCCTTTCTATATCCTTTCTTGATCTCCGCGTCCGAGGCGGTCGGCTGAACCTCTAATAAGTCGTACAATTTAGTCTCGCGGACCATGTCGAGTTAAGTTGACTATGTAATTCAATAGTAATAAAATTGCAATTATAGTCCTGTGTCAGTATAAGGAATAAAGGGCTGGCTGTAATAGAAAACAGGATGTGTGCGTGGCGCAAAGTTCCAAATCTTGTATGGCCTGAACAACATGAGATGATCATCTAAAAAGTTATATAGTTCTTCGATGCATGATGACCATAGGGCATGAAGTTAGGGTTTTGTGGACTTGACATTATCATGAAGCAAATTCGCGAATATTCTGGTGCCGCCAGGGCTCCAGGTGCGCTACCTTTCTAGGGCTATTGCTCGATAAGGCACAGTAATATATCCATTTTGATTAGTTAGTTAGGTAATATTGGCGTCACCTTGGTTGTCGTTGAGTCTTTGGATTGCATTGACCTTAGCGCGGACCCCCTGATTTCTCAGTCAAGCTGCATATCACCGCTAATTCGACTACATAAGCAGACATATAACTTAAGCCAACTCACTATTCTTACAACCATCCACCAAAGCGATAGTGTACACTACTATCCCTTGATCCACCAAAGGTATATTACATTGCCGCTTAAACAATTCAACACCATCAACAAGCTAAACAAAACAAGATCGTACGCCAGCTTTTTAGTAAAACAATTTCTAATTCATCGACGCTTCTTTCTCAACCTCTTCGTCCACCTCGAGGTCCAGATCCACATCACTTTTCTTTTCTGAGAGATTGTCATGGATTTCAGGATCGGCAGCTGCTCTTTCTTGTATTCCCCCAGGCTCTTGTGACAATACTCTAGATTCGGCAATTGTCATCCCTGCTGCTCGTACTGAGTCCTCAGTAGCATATTCCGGAACACACTCGGTAGTACCAGGAGCAGCAGACAATTCAGTAGCTTCGAGGTTCTCAGCCGATAAAATCGGTTCGTTTAAATCCGGAATTGGAAGAGACTGTGTAGACAGAAACCCGCCCTGCTCAGCTATCCAAGCCATCCACTCATCTATCCAGCACCGAACCATCCACCAAGCTCCAAATGCCTCACCTCCATTCAAAGTAATTTCTCTTAGTGCTGCAGTCAAAATTCCATTCATATATAGCAAGAATACTCTTGCAGATATCTCAGGAAATTGAAATGGTAAACTCATCAAATATTGAGCCCATCTCTCGATGATGCCTTCGGCCGGTGCGTCAGGATCAGAGTGTTTGTCAGCAACGGGCGATGATGGCAGGTCACCGCCATCTTTTGACGGCCGATGTCGCCGACCAACTGAGGGGCTGGCGTCATTCTCTGTAACGTTGAGGGTCCCTATTTTCGCTCGCTCCCTTTCATTACTAACATCTTCCTGTACGACACCTTCGTCCTCCCGAGGAACTGTAAGTAAATTGACCACATCTTCTAGCAAGATCTTCAACACTCGAGAGCCACCACATGGTGCTTCCCTCAGCACGATCGACTTGGAGTCGACATAGTTTATCCAATCCTCCAGCATCGCTCGTCTTTCAATGGGATTGGCAAGAATTTTCGCGGCGGCGTTCGCTATGTCGTTTACACGTAGTAAGCGTCCTATCAGGTTCGAGAACGCATACGCCGGACGAAGCTTGACTTGGATGAATGCATGTGGCAGACTCCTAAAGGACGAAGCAATATTCTGAGGCAAAGTCATAGAGAGAGACCGAAGTGCAGACATAACATTGGCGGGGACAATCTGCAAGGCAAGGGGGGCTAGCATGTGTATCATTTCCTGACAACAACGTTAACAGCTATTGCAGACATAGTGTCTAAAATCCCACCTTGTACATAATCCAGTCGCAACGTTGGATCCATTCAAGAATACTGGGCACTGATAAAAGTTTCTGTACAGGCGACGTTAGAGTCCCGTGAAATGATGCTAATGTATTCAGAAACTGTTTCAAGTGCATAAACCGAATAGCTTCCAAGAGCGATGAACAATGTGATTGGCATAATGCAGTAAGTATATCAACAGAATCCCTATCGGCACCTTCCGGAATAAATGGATCAATACTGGGCAGGGCCAGCGAATCGAAAGCAATTGTAGGAGCCTTGACGATATCTTTGGAGAACTGCAGACCGGGAATGGTAAAGCCGTCTAAGGAAGTCAAGGGATCATCCGGAAATTGATCCTCCTCTTTGTCAACCTGCATTTCCATTTTGTCGATGGGAATGTCCATACACATAGATAAAGGTTTGTAGTATCCTTGGTTATTCTTTCCGTTTCTCGCTAAGCTCCTATCCGTACCCGAATTATGTATTTCCGATGCAACAGCTTCAAACGAATCATCATGGTCTAGTAGCCCTGGTGTTGCACGCATATCACTCAGTTCATCCTCTGCTTGAGGCGTTCCTTGGAACAAGCCCGGCGAAGGTCCAAGCATAAGCAAAGAATCGCCAATCAGGTTGATTCCGCAATAGTGATATTTTGATTTTCCCCGGACTCCCAATCGCCTTGTTTTTATCTCCGGAAACAGTAGCTTTACAAGCTTTCCAAAGGCTGCAGGATTCAATGGCTTTATTTTGTGATGGGCGCATATCTCTGCATACCTTGCATAAATTCGGTTCCGTGGTATTGCGTTGTGCGGCGAAACCTCACACGTCTTCATCAGCCAGACGAGACCAAAGACTTGTCTGCTGCGCTCTGAGGCTGAACTCTGAGAGTTGACAATATCTTCTGAGCGCACTCGCTGAGAAAGTTCCTCCAGGGGCATGTCGACCAGCGCTTCCGAATGCCTTCGAAGCTCCTGATCAGGATCTTCGCTTTGACCTGACAGTTTCCGTTTCCGAGACGCCGTGGACACAGGCGAAACATTTCTGAGGGAGTGCATGTTGTGACTATGTGATATTGAATTAGGTGCGACGGAAGTTGGTAAAGGAGCGTCTGCGATTCCTGAGGGGGCGGTTCCTCCAACGGCTAGGTGGGGCTCGATGGCAGTGCAAGTAGCGGTGGCGGTTCGCGCACGCGTCCGTGGTGATGTGACATCCAATTGTTGATCCAGATGAAAGTTCTGTAGATGCGTCGATGTGTTGGATGATCGGAGAGATTTTGCAAGTGGTGATGCTGCTGCTGCTGTTGCGGCGGGAGACGATAGATGCTGCGACGAACGTTCAAGTAATTTTGGCGAAGTGGCGAGCATCATACTTGCGCAATTCGGGACCAGCACTCTATGAAGCTTAACACACTAATAACCAATAGTTCCTAATAGTCCTCAATATAAGCATCCACAGTCGACACGTAAATCTACAAGTTCAATTCGGTCAGAGAAGTTGTTTACTCTTCAAGTACGTGAGGCCGTCAACGTGATGCACGGTTACTACGGAAACAAAGGGTGGTGGCGAAGCAGATCGGCACTTGGGGCATAAGTGCGTCTGTTGAGATGTGACTTCCGAGGTATCCAAGGTGAGATTGTTAAGCGTTGCTGCATTTTCGTCTGGCATTCCAGTAGCCTCTAGTTGACACGATACCCACTGGCAATCTCAAATCGAAGTTGGCAGATCGTCCATATTTCTCCATCACGAGCTTCGCTGCTCTTGTCAACACTTTCGATCACCTTCCAGTTATTTTGCTGTATCATCTGTCAGCATGTCCTATCAAGATCAGATCTTTGCTGGTATCAGCAAGCTCGACAAAGTACGTACTTCCAATAATCGCACCGTTCTCTGAGCTCAGGGGTTTGCTGACGCGGAAGTTATTAGGAACTTAATAAATATCACATCCTGGACAAACTGGAGAAGCAGACAGGTATTTTATATTTTATGTGGAGGCTAGATATGCACAAGGCAGAACCAACTAGCTTCGCTCTGCCTTGATGCACTCAGTTGCCGACTTATTACTGCTTCTTGCCCCGGATACTATCGTGCAGTGATCTTCAGTGCCAGTAGACTAAAAATATGTGATAGGCGTTCCGAAGTCTTACGGAGTCCTTGGAGCTGTTGGCATTTATCTTTTCTTGATTTTTCTCAACGTTGGCGGGTGAGTTGTGTAACGGATGGTTTCCACTTGTGACTAAATGATTTAACCGCTGTGAATGACTAACGTTGTGGCACATGCAGTATTGGTGAGCTTCTTGCGAATCTCGCCGGGTTGGTTATTCCGGGATACTACTCTCTTCTTGCTCTGGACAGTCCTGGAACTGCTGATGACACTCAGTATTTGACGGTGAGTTTTCCGTGCAACCAATTGATGGTCTGATGAGGTGGCTAAATTTGACGATGACAGTACTGGGTAGTTTTTGCTTTCTTCTCCGTCATTGAGTTTTGGAGTCGTGCCATCCTCTACTGGTAAGATTCGTGCATTCGAGTCGGACTGAAAGATCTTGCTGACGGCATGCATAGGATTCCCTTCTACTGGTTCTTCAAGGTGATCTTTGTTCTCTACCTTGGACTTCCGCAGTTTAATGGAGCTAAGCTTGTCTACAAGACCGTGGTCAAGCCTGTCTCTGCCAAGCTTATCACGCACGCCGGTCAGGCTTCTTCGTCAGTTGCGTCGTCTTTGAAGGAGAAAGTTGACGCTGCGTCTAGTGCTACGACCACTGGTGCTTCCATCTAAATGGAACAACTTCTATCTGACATGTGTATTGACAGGCTGTGTGGATGAATAAATTTGGTTGTGAATCAATTATAGGAGAAATGAGACCGTACGGCTTAGCTCTGTATCTGTAACATAGCCACGGTTGGGAAAGCACTTGGAAGTTGATTATATGTAATTCATATAATACATTTGTGTTACTATATTTTATGGATTTCTATTGTTATGTGTCTTTTGTACTTCTTGAAGAAGTAGTGGGCTTTACATTCTTTTCCGGACTCATAGAAGGCGGCTTGAACTTTAGTTAGTGTTATGTGAGTTGTAAGCGCTGTATATGTAGCTACATATTTCATTTCTTATTGGAAATTCAGTTAAATAATGAAATTTGTTACATGTAACGCGAATTTATGATTTCTATTGGTACACGTATATATTCGGTGTGCTTGGATCCCCCTAGTCTGTCATACTCTTCCAATCAGATGCAAAATTACTGTACACGATAGCGCTGAAATTCCTTAGTTCTGGTAAGCAATTCATAGCCTAGGACGCCATGTTAGCACACTACTAAGCACTTTGGCAATTATCAAGACTTACTGAAAGATATGGATTGGCGTTTTCGTTCACAACAACCATCTCGTGCGACTGTTGTACAATACCAGCTAGAATGTTTGCTAGTCGTACTTTCTTCTCTTCCTCGAATTCTACAATCTTCTGCCGGCTATCGTGCTCATCCTGAACACCCCCGTATACAAGGAAAAAGTATTTTATCTGCAGACTATTCAAGAGGAGCTTAAATCCTTGGGTCACCAGACCAGAAATGACACCTTTCGCGTTTGGCGATTCAATTAAATCCGTCGACTCATCTAGCAGAGCCCGTAGCAATGGTTCTATAGCTTGCTCTTTTGTAGAACTTGACTGAAACTCTTGTTCGGAACACGGATTATTTGAAAGAACGAACTCTTCACCTTCCTTGTTGGTGGGAAGTAATATTTCGACGTAGCTATTCTCATGTCAGCTGTTAGTCTATCTAGGTTCCAGTCATAAACTAACTTATTATTTTTGGCGTCTACCAATTCTCGCACTCGCTTGATAAGACCTCCAAGGTCGTCAAATCCAAGTTCTGTTCTAGGCGTCACGCTTAGTTGCCAATTAGCAATGCTCAATGTAGAGAAAGCTCTAACATATACCTCTCAAAAACAGTCTCAGTAGCTTCCCTAACATTACTAACAATTCTGACCCATCCGCGCGTCAAAAGCCACCAGCTAAACGTGAGAAACCTCCTATTGACTTCGTTTTGTATAACCTGGTCCTCTGAAGCTCGCTGATCTGGGTCGGCCGCGTGATCATAACTTTCCGTCATTGCCTTGACCGATTTCACATAATTTTGTCTCCCTAACATGTTTAACTGCAGTCTCGTAAAGAATATTAGCAGTGCAATGGCGTAGACCAATGACACAGCTCTCGTGATAGCCATGATCTTGAGATCATTCCACAATTTCTTCTTGGTCCGCTTTGGTTGCTGAGCCTCTGTATCAACATCAATGATAGTAATTGTCGACGACGACGCAATCGACGTAGTCTCGGCATTGGTGTCATCTCCACCAGATTGTGAAGGTGCGTCAGAAGATTGGGAATGCGGCCCTCGTTTCGCCTGCAGTTCGTCGGTGACTTCCTCAACGGGAAGCTCGCATACAATCGGATCGGTTATCGACGATAACAATGCCGCTACTGTATATGATGCGTCTTGCTGATTTTGCTCAAACCGTCGGCGAAGACTGGAACAAATTACTAAGTTAGTGATAAATGAATCGCCGAATCAATTTGCCAACGCTATACTTTTCTCGGCTTGTGAGATTGGCAGAGAGTTGCGACCCAATCTCGAAGAACTTCAACTTCACTTGTCGGTAGGCGTAATATGATGTCACTGCAACGCCAATAGCAGTCGCAAACTTCCGCCGATGGCGATGCAAAAATGAAGTAAGAGAAGGCATGAGCCGTGTGCTGATTCAGTGGTTGCTGAGTAGTGGATGTCTTCCATGTGGTGCCTTGATTCGGCTACTCGAACGCAGATGCGGAGTCACGACGGGGCTCTCTGCCACACAGTTCACTTTTAAGTTCTTTAAAGTGTGGAGTCGAAGGGCAGTCTCCCAACCTTCAGAGTTCTTCAAAACCCTTACACGGAAAATGTGGACTTATAATTACGTCTACTGTATCGCCGCAAGGGTTCTCCTGACATAATTAGCACTGATCAATATTCAGCCAGACATAGTCCGAGTTCTATTATTTGAGAGGGACTTTTGAAAAGAGACTTCCGGGAGTGACCTCTTCGGGCGTCGGTCCGTATTATGCTACTTATTACAATTGACATCGTTCTCGACCGGCTACTGATACAAGATGTGATAAAAGGTTCCCGTCCTTTTATTCATGTGGCCTTTTTGTGAGATCTAATGTGTTATATATAGCGATCTTGTCTTCGATTTTTTTCCACAGACTGTTTGGATTAATCCGGCCGCTGTCCCCAGCACGAGAAGTTCTCGAAATCACCTATCCATCCGTCGATGATCCAGCGCTCGACGCTGTAATTGACGAAAAGTTAACGCGTCTCACTGCTGCATTGGACACGTCCTCGCAATATATTGCGAATCAGCCATATTCAGGATCAGCGCAGCACCAGCGAGTTCCATATCAAGCCCCATCAGACTCGTTCACATATATTCCGAACACATTTGGAGGCGTGTCCGATCAGAGTGATCTCGGTGGAGATCTTGCTAAGGCCACATCTACAGCCATTGCTTCAGTAGCCTCACCTGCCTTTGCATCTTCGGTGGGCACAGGTTCGTTGGATATGGCTATCCCTGGATTTCTGAAGTTGTTACTGACTGTGCGCAGGTTCACAATTCTATCAACAGCCTACGCAAGACAACACTTCATTCGTTATTCCTGCCCCGTCACTGGCGTCCCTTAACTTATCGTCAATAAATTCCATTAAGAAAGCACAAATTGTTGTAAATTTCTTCGAGAAGAAGACTCGGAAGGCATGGTTCTCGAAATCCGAGGAGGAAGTGTGCTGGGAAGAATGGATCATCAACATTTCATCAATAACGCCTAGGAATGAAAGTGAAAAGATTCGAGTAGCAAAGTCTGCCGAAAATCAGCTACAGACGATCATAATGAAAGTAATAGACATCGTCAATGACAACAAGGATCATATACCACCGATTGCCACAACAGACGCGAATCCATTTCCATATCAGATAAGTATTCCATCAGAGACTGAAGACAGCTGGGGATCAGTTTTCAAGAAAATTTTGGTCGAGTAAGATGCCCTGGATCATGATGGAATGTATTACTACGGTGGCATAAAATGTGAATGTGAATAAATCAGCACGATATAGCTTTTCCCTTGCAGGTGCAAATAGGTCGACCTTACAAATTAGAGTGATATCAGTCCGACCAAGTTACTCTAGATGCCTTCTAAACAATTGGCGGGGGATGAAATGTTTTGTATCGGTTTATGATTTGATACGTTAGGCACGTCTCCCAAAAATTGGTGAAATATTAACTCGCCGTCAATTATATCGTACACTCGAATGCAGACTATGATACACATAATTCGATCTCCAGTTAGCCACCGTAAGCCGTAAACCTTCCAAATTAACGCCTGTTCCTTTTTCGTTTGATACTCTTGTAGAAGTTTTTTCCACCTGACACTTTGACTGTCTGAATCTCATCGTACTTTCTCTTAAAATACGTCTTAGCCTTCTCGTCCGCTAGAATTTCATCGGCCAACGTCTGCTTCCTCTCCTTCTTCGTCAAGCGACTCGAAAAATACTCGGTCGGACCTTCCATAATCGTCCCAGTCTGAAAATACTTGGGAACTTCCCTTTCATTCTCGCGTCGGTAGTGTCGCTTAGGATCAAGCACATTTCGCAGCTTCAGTAATTGCATGTCGCGTTTGATAGTAGGCGTGAGTTCAGTCTTAGGCATATGGAACCACTTCTCACCAGCCGTGGCTTCTTTCGTCTGCAGAAATAATTAGCTTGTCGTTCCTCAAGTGCTCAACCAAGCGACAACTAAGCATCATCCATAGGAAGAATATCAGGGTAACTATGACAAAAAAATAATAATCATAGAAAATTGCACGCAGAACGGTAGATTCCAGGCGCTTCATAATAAAAAATAGTCATCATGTCAAACTAAAGATCGGCTTAAATGCAGGAAACTAGCAAAGTAACAGACCTCTTCATTTTCCCTCTTTATTTTGATAGGATCAACAATCTTTCTAAATGTCAATTTACTAGACTGCATATTGCTCACTAGTGCCCTCGAATTTAAACGAACAACACCAGATCCCTTTGTCAAGTAGTTCAGAGAACCAATACTTGAGGCTAATTTCGGTAGACTAATACTACATTAGTAAAACAATGACAATAATACTGAAATACTATACATACCGTTTTAAGACCTCATTTTCGTTGTTTTCTTCTATTGCGCTATTTGCCTCTTCCAAGTCGTCGGTGAGTGCGTGAAAATGCTGGTCTTCGACAGCGAAAATTTTTTTCTCCTCGGCAGTAACAGCTCCTGAAGAACGTTCTACTCCATTCTTCAGTGAAGCTGAAGACATATTGCAAACCTGGACTTGCCACGGTAAGCACCGTAGGATAGCTGAGAAAAAGATGTAGAAGTGGGTCAACAAATTTATTGTTGCTGAACCTTGGATCAACCCTCCGAACCAGAATGGTGTCAAGGATGTTTGAACTTTGCGCCATACATGTAAGGAATGGAACTGAGAATTTAAGGGTAATGAGCACTCCCACATGAGGCCATACAAGCGGGATGACAGCATGTTATAATTCCGCAACTTTACAATCAGTTTTCCTTACGTGTAATACCAGCAGCTTATAGGTACTCAATGGATTCAGGAATCTACGCTCCTCCTCCAAATAGTCAACAACAACAGCAGCAACAGCAGCAACAGCAGCAACAGCAGCAACAGCAACAACAGCAACAACAACAACAGCAAGTTCAGTACGACCTGATCTTGGAATCTGGGGGTCACTATGGTGCTTCCGCTGCCGTGGCAGCATCAGGTGGCGCTCCGGCACCAACCTTTGTTGGTGGGGCCTTCGCGAATGTTGCCCAGGGTTTAACTGGTCAATATCGCAATATCATGATGTCTTACTGGCAAGAAACTATCAATAACATTGAGAGAGACGAACACGAATTCAAGATTCATCAGCTTCCTTTGGCGCGAATTAAAGTGAGTTCGTTTACTGACCTTGACGACCACAATTAACGTGTAGTGCCTAATAGAAAGTTATGAAAGCCGATGAAGACGTTAAGATGATTTCTGCCGAAGCTCCGATATTATTTGCTAAGGGTTGTGATATCTTTATTACCGAGTTGACAATGCGAGCTTGGATACATGCTGAAGAGAATAAGCGGCGAACTTTGCAACGGTCCGATATTGCAAATGCTCTTCAGAAATCAGATATGTTTGACTTTCTAATTGACATCGTTCCACGAGAAGAGGCTGTTTCGGCACCACGAAAGTCGTCTTGAATCGATACGTTTTGGTTTACATGGAGTTTGTGGATACAATTTAGAGAAACTATTGCGATCGGATTTAATGATTTGTACAATATTGTCTTGTAATGCTACTACGTCTATGATAGCTTTGTATTGCTTATTCTATTGATTAAATTCCAGTAAACTTGGGTTCAGGCACCAACAGTCCGAGCTACAGTACCATACATCCGGTTCTTCCCTGGATTCGAAGGTTTTATTAATTACTGTAGTGCAAAGTCATGTCATGGATGGCAGGGTCTTACTTCTGAAATATGCGCTATTCCATGCCGATATGAAAATGCACACGGAAATTACAAAGGACTCTATTTGATTCACTATCTACGCCACTATACAAACATCACTATTAATCAACTTGTATTCACATTTGTTCGGTTTTCGCTGTAGCGGGCTACGCATTACGTGTCTCTGCATTTGCCGCAATGAACACCATATGCTTAGAAGTGGATGGCCTTTGAGTAAGTCTATAAACAATTATTAGTACGTCGAATGAAACCGTAAAGAAACGCAAGAACTTACAGCCATGGCAGCCTCCTTGAAAGCCTCAGACAGAGTTGGATGAGCGTGGCAAGTGCGGGCAACGTCTTCTGAGCTTGCACCGTATTCGATGGCAAGAGCACCCTCGGCAATCATCTCACCAGCGTTAGGCCCCAAAATGTGAACCCCCAAAATGCGGTCAGTTTCCTTGTCGGCAATGATCTTGACCCATCCCTCGGTATCTAAGTTGGTCTTCGCTCGGGAGTTAGCAGCAAACGGGAATTTGCCAACGTTGTAAGGCTTTCCAGTGGCCTTGACCTGCTCCTCCGTCATACCAACCCAAGCAACTTCGGGGAAAGTGTACATGACAGAGGGAATAACACCGTAATTGACGTGGCCATGACCGTGCTTGATGTACTCAACAGCGGCAATACCCTCTTCCTCAGCCTTGTGGGCAAGCATAGCACCGAATGTGACGTCGCCGATAACTCGGATATGAGGATACTTGGTTCGGTACTCTTGGTCTATTACCAATCTTCCCCGCTCGTCGATGTCCAAGTCAATGTTGTCGAGGCCAAGGCCCTCAGTGTAAGGCCGACGGCCGATCGCAACAAGGACAACGTCAGCATCCAAAGTCTCCTCCTTACCACCCTTGGCGGCATCAACGGTGACCTTCACGGTCTCTCCTTGGACCTCAGCGCCCAAGACTTTAGTGCTAAGCTTGAACTTCAGGCCCTGTTTAGTAAGAGACCGCTGAGTGAGCTTCGAGATTTCCGCATCCATGCCAGCACCGATAGCGTTCTGGAACTCAACAACAGTAACCTCAGCGCCCAATCGCGACCATACGGAGCCGAGTTCAAGACCAATAATACCACCACCGATGACAACCATCTTTTTGGGAACCTTCTCGAGAGCAATAGCGCCAGTGGATGTGACAATCTTCTTCTCGTCAATGGTCAGGCCGGGGAATGGAGTAGCTTCTGAACCAGTAGCGATAATGATGTTCTTGGCTTTCAGTAGAGCGTCAGGCTCACCTGGATTGCCCTTAACTTCGATCTCGTTGGGGCCGAGGATCTTTCCAGCTCCCTTGAAGTAGTCAACCTTATTCTGCTTGAGAAGAATCTCAACACCACGGGTGAGGGAGTTGACAGCATCGTCCTTGGCCTTAAGGAACTGCTCGACATTAAGTTTGACATCACCGACTAAACCACCATGTCAGAATAACGCAACCGATGTGTAATGCATCCTAAGCAGATACGCACCCTCAATTCCTCGCTTCTTGGTGTCGTGAAGGATCTGGTGATACAAATGTGAATTGTTCAGGAGAGACTTGGAAGGAATGCATCCGACGTTAAGGCAGGTACCACCTGGGGGTCCTCGCTTATCAATGCAAGCAGTCTACGAGTCACATTAATATCTGAGGAAGAACCGGTAGGATGTCCTCGTGTCATACCTTCAAACCAAGTTGAGCAGCCTTGATAGCGGCGACATATCCTCCAGGACCAGCACCAATAACGACAACATCGTGTTCGGCTATTAGTCATAGTTAACAAACAAACCACGAAATATGAGCTTCGTTGCAGGCCCAGCGCACATACTTTCAGTAGCAAGTCCCCGGTGGAATTGGAGGAAAGGCGACTGCACCGAAGTAGAAACTTTGGCAGCAGACCGAGCTAACCGCGAGGCGGACGATCGGGACAACGGAGCAAGTGATTTCAGCATTTCCTCGAGTGAATTGAAGTTGTTCTTGGTAGGGACGGCGAAGCGACGAATATAACTCGTCGGAAATGTAGTGAAGACTTTGGCGGCTCGATGGTTGGGCAGTGACGGGGAGGTTAGGGCAAATAAAGCGGCGTTTCTCAGTGGCAGGCTTCCGGATTGGCCGCTGCGCGCGTATTCTGGAGACCGGCCCCAGAGCAAACGTTGTCCAGCGCCCCATCGCAGACGGCGTCAAGTGTATTAGGCGTCATATTCTATTTCTAAGTCGCAACTAATACAGCTAATGCACTGCTCAAACATGCACCATTGTCAGATACTGTCAACCGGTTGTCGTTGGTTGCCAATTTGCTAAATTCTGATTTCTTTTTTGATGATTGCGGGCAGTCATCCGATGGTCTATCGGATAGGTGTTGGACATTTAGTTCGACTCGAGCCGACACTTCGGTTAATACGATTATCATAATATGAGTATTCATAATACGATTATTCATAATACGATTATTCATAATACCATTATTCATCTAATACGGTCATTTATCCCGCTGACAGTGAATTGTTCACGAACTTCGTTTTGATGTCCTGTTTATTTGCCGCACCCCCTTGGTTTACCTATAGACCATGCTTCATATGTACTTTTGCCGCGATTTAATCGCGACTGACTTGCTATCGGAGTATGTTATAGTATATTACAACTAAACTCGTGACAAATAGATATATCTTACAAATCTGAAGCGCTGAGCCGTTTTATGGAATCGGATATAATGTCAGCTCCCCATTTAATCGTGTCGCTAGTCTTTTTCGAGGCTGACTTCTTGGTCAGTGTCTTCAGGCGAGCCTTGAGAAAATATTCAACGCCCTTTAGTAGCACGGCGTTATTTTTGACCTTGATGACGAGCTGAATCAGGGCCTTTTCTCCCGCAAGACGGTCTTTCTGTCGTGAGCTTCGAACGCGAATATGACTGAATAACGATGAGAAACAGATCACAAGGAACTCTTGAAGCTCTTCTGTGCATGTCAAAAAATTGACACTCTAGAAAACTTATGGTGAGTCTCGGTCTTTCAATACGGAATTATAGGAATAATTTTACCTTAAATATATCAAGTGTCATACCACCTTCTCCAACGAGGGCGGAGTAGAATTTGGCATAATTATTAATCTTTCGAGCTTTTGTTTTCTCGTCGTCTTCTTCGGCCCGACCCATAAATCGGATGTCATGATTGTCCTCATCACTCTTATGTCCGCTCTCTTCATCATCCAGACTGCCATCCAGCTGCTTCAGGAATTCCCATAAACTGAATTGGAACGCCTTCTTCATTGCATGATTCTTGCATAACAACGACGCCACGTAAACGTAAAATGGATTGAAATCCTTCTCATTGCCGCAGCAATGCAGTATCACTCTTGGTATTTCCCGTTCCTGAGCTCTCTTCAACTTGAGTTTCATCAATCTGTCATTCGCGTCGACGTAATCTTCACTGCCCATGATGGCGACAAAGATAGCGCGCCGGACGTCTGTATTCATTCGCTGCTGACGTGCTAATGCTAACCAATCAGGCTCAGCTGTATCTAATATATCCTTCACGGCTGCAACGTCTACGTCCAAGTCCGTTGTCTTTGTAAGAGCGTTATCTCCCGACCACGCAGCACCGACAAGCCACCACTTGCCCTTTGTCTCGACATTTCGGATATCATCTAGAGTCACACGAAGCGGTTCCATGATTTTAGGAATATTTCCCAAATATTTTCTCATACGTGTGATAGATTCCGATGTAATGTGAGAAGTCTGCTTCAATCTGTTGTTCTTCCACGAACTCACGGTCTCGATCAAAAATTGTGTGCGTGGACTGATGCCCATTAGTACAATTGGAGCGAGAGTACGAATCAAGCGGACTTACTTTAAGTTTACGGAAGGAATATTCTGTACAGCTTGGTGTAGCATTGTAATAATGTCCTTCAAAGACGCAGGATCGTCGTGCCGGAGTTGACTACCAGAGTCTGGATTAATCATTAGTTACCTGTCACCAGGTTCTTTCTACCAAACCAACTTACTCTGGATAAGCTTAAGAAGAAGTTCCGTATGCAGTTCTGTGATATCCCTAAGGAATAATCGGATGAAATCGTAGATCAGTGCACAACCAACGACTTGGAATGTGTAAAGCTGGCTAAGAAGCACAATAAGATTAGTGCATTCCTTGCCTTGTTCAGCTTCACAATAATGCTTGTCAAAATTCTCCACTAGTGTCTGAATGAAGTAGGCACCGAAATCGACACCATTATTCTTATAGAGGGCGGCAATCAAAGCACCATAGGCCACCACAAAATTATCCAAAATGACAGCCCTCTGCGCAGTCATATCCAGTACTATCGAGGTTATTATCGAACTCATACTTTGTCGCGAATTGTTAAGAAACATTTGCTGGAATTCGTTTACTATTGATGCAATGTTTGCTTCTGACAGCCTGTTTACCAGACTTTGGCACTGTCGTCTTAATTTGATCTTTTCTTCGGATTCGTTGGTCGAAATTTCTAGCTGTTTTTTCCGTAATGATGGTGGAATATACTTGCCCGAGGAAGCAGCTGCCACTGGAGGCAGATATGGGTTCTCTCGCTTCGGAGCTTCCTTTTTCTCTGACTCAGCTTCTCCCATATCTTTGTCAGTAGGATTATTGTTCACCTCATCGATGAACCCTTTGAATTCTTCCTCCCCGTCATCGATGTCTCGTTCCTCTCCATCTTCTAGGACGACTTCGTTTTCTTCGTCCTCTTCTTCCTCGTCTAATTCTAGATCTTCATCTTCGTCCGCTGAGATTCGGTCAATAAAGTCGCTATTAATCGACTCGTCATCGTCCTCTAGGTCAAGATAGCCATCTAAGTCGTCCCCGTCGCCCTTCTCGATTTTCTCCTCGATAGATGCAGTCCTAAACTTCCCTCTTACTTTGCCCTTCTTTTCCAACCCAAGCAAATCGTCCAAAAAGTTCAAATCGAGACCCTCCGTCAAGTCTATGGCAAATCAGCCGTTTCCCCTCACACCCGTTGATATCAGTAGAACTCACCGTCAAGGCCATCATCACTTTTAGGCAACCTCCCGCTCTTGATCCCAAGCTTCTTAGCAAAATACAATATATAGTCTTCATCGCGCTTAGCTAGCGGGTCATAGTCGTCAGTACGTTTGCTGCTGTCATGTAGTTTTCGCCGTTTGTTGCGGTTGCGGCTTCTGTTGTTGGACGGCGCCTGTTTTGGAGGAGCAGATGGAGGCTGGTTGCGTCGAGAGGGAAGAACATGAGTTCCTCTTTTTGATCGAGGCATCTCGCTAGAATCGAATCAATATCTGTCAAGAACTATGCCTTGTGACAGATGCAAATACGTCTGGATATCGGGTCGCTATTCGGACAATCGCATTGGATGCATTCGCTGTAGAAAAATTTGGCGCCGCGTATCGATTGAATAACCCCCTGCATAACTGTTTACATGCTATACCATCTACATAATTTACTGCTCTAACAAAGCGAGCTTGTGCCTTCTGGAAACAATATAATTTGAGAACTCAATATTACAAATTGTGAGAGCTTACATCCTTCGCATTTCGACATTAATTTACAATGGACGCCAAGGGACGGTTATCAAATGACGAGGTGTGATAGCGCTAACTTTAGATTTGCAAATATGGTTACAATGATGCTTATGGACTACATTAGTTTCTGTCGCGACTAGGAGAATTATTCAAGAGGCAGCAAGAATCAGGAACTGTTTTCCTGCAACAAAAGAGATGTAAGGTCCATTTGTATGACCTACTCTCTAGTTTATCAATTTGGTGACTAAATATTGACATTAGTAACCGAATTCGATCCTGTCGAGAATAAGCATAATCCACGCCCAGGAGACCTCACTGATATTTCGTCAGAGGGCAAGGCCCATCCTTTAATATTCCGAGCATCGAATGGCGCGTCTGATAAGAGTAAGAAAATAAAGTACTCTACCGTGGTGGAGGCAGATAAATTAGAAGCGTTTTGGAAGAAATATTCAGATGTCGTCAAAGGTGGTGTTACAGGTTTGAAGAAGAAGGACAAGAAGAAGACCAAAGGAAAGAAGAAGAAAGCACCGGCAAAGGGTGTATCAAAATAGGCTATGTGGTTATCGAGGTGCTCTGCGTTCGTTTTATGTATGGGTCTAAATATGTATATTAACCAGCATGCGTCACTAGGTATTTATCTGCGAGCAGGTTTTGGGAGTTAACAGACAAGTTTCGCTAGAATGCAAATAGTATAGTAAAAAAGGTGGCATCTGTTTCGGCTAGTCAATTTCATACCAACGATAGATTGTGGAAATGGTTTCCTCAGTGTCATGACTATCCCGAGTATTAGCGCTTGAAAATCGTCTTGTCGTGGTGCTGGGCGGCACAGTCTTATGCTATGTCGTAATTTAATAATCTATGCGCTCAGCTGGCGTACACAATATAAATAATGAGATACCAAACTTGTCTGTGTCACATGGATCCATTCTTAGAACTTTCTCCGTGTTTAATCGCCTTTATTCGGACGTGTTTACAGTAGTTCCGACGTCGCTTTGATTGTACGGTAGGTCCGTCAACGCTGGACTCCCGGCGATTAAATTAAAACTAGCACTGTGCGCTATCTCACTTACTAGGTCTATCGTGCAACTCCGCAATACTGGCCCCCGAGAAGCGGTCGTATTCACATGGTGCGATTAACGAAACTGCTAACAATCTTACCATTCGTGGTCGCAGTTGACAGCAATGGGAATATTCCACAGCACCGTTATATGACTGCCCAAATACCATACCATTCGCGAACTAAATAAATGGATGGCATCAGCCGACTGCGAGTTTGAATCCGTGAGCAATAATATTGAGCCATGGCTGTCGTCTATGCCATATGAGACACCAGCGCAACAGATTTGCCCAGTGGAGCCAATCGAAGCTGATATTCATATACAGCAAGCGCCGGTCTCGTCGTCGAAGTCAGATCAGATTGCCGTGAACAAGCAGTTGTCGGGTAAAATATGGGTCGCGGCAGTCAAGACTCCATGGTCATTTGCAGAATTAAACTTCCCGCATCAAAGTCGGCATAGAAAAGAATAGAGGGAGAAGAGAGCCGAGGAGATAAGTCGTATAAGGAACGTTTCCAAATGAAATTGCTGCAGCCAGGACCTTGATTACGACTTCACTGGTTTTTCTTTCCGGTCGTCGTATGAGATCATAAAGCCTAGAGTTCTCAAGGGGACTGTCCCGAAGCCGCCAAGACGAAAGCATGGAGGCGATTGATGAGCATGACTATTCTATCGCCTGGCGATCGCAGACATCTCAGCAATGTGAATTTCCCTTCGTTTGTGGGCAAGAGGTCAACTAGGATCTTTACCTATTAAGAAGGGTATGGGTATTTATAAGTAAATAGCATTGCCTTGGTATATTGATAGAGTTGCAGATCAAACTAAGGTGTCTCAGGGGCAGGGTACAATGATTTATCTGTTGCGCTTGGGTTGTCACCATGTGTTCGGGCGTCGACATTACTAGTTTAGAATTCATGGTTATTAATTAATTCTACTCTTTATTAAAATAAATAGCAATCTCTTGGAATCTTAAATCTGACTAAACGTTGACAACAAGTGCCAATTTAAAGTTCAGACCAACAATTACTTTATGGCGCGGCGCCTCACACTCCGATGTGGAGTAATTTCGTCATACAAATTATCTTGCCTCACTGTACCAAGACTCATCGCAGATGAGGAGATATCTTCGCTCTGGACGGATATCTAGACTCACCACTCTCATCACTAACAACTCCCCGCCATTTCGAATGCGCGGTGTCTCGTCATTTAATATGGGCTCAACAAGGAGGAAGGAGGATTCGCCGGAGTGTCCCTCGCGGACCTTCCGAAGTCACATTCATTCACCTCTAAACTCCCCGGCGACCCAGAAGTGCCGACACCGGAGTCGTCTAGAGTGGCGACGACTAAGAATCCAAAGTTATTACTTCCCAGAATTGTCAAAGATGGCCTGTTTGTGTATGTCAAGCCTGATGTTCATGATATGGCCAAGACGGAGATTTTGGCTGTGAGTCCAGCTGCGATGCGGGATTTGGGATTAAAGCTCGACGAGAAAGAGTCGGAGGAATTTAAAAAGTTTGTTGTGGGGAACCAAGTTTTTGAGGAAGATTCGTACCCTTGGGCAGCGCTCTATGGTGGTTGGCAGTTGTGAGTCAGAGTTTGTGAGAAGGGGGCCTGTTTTTTTTACTAACGGCGATGTATAGCGGAGACTGGGCAGGGCAATTGGGAGATGGACGGGCGATTAGTATGTTTGAGGGTACTAATCCAAGCACTGGAGTCCGCTACGAAGTGCAACTGAAGGTATATATCTTGGCGTTAGTCTTGGTATCGCCTGGCGAATTTGTGGTTGACGACTTATACCGATGTAGGGTGCTGGTCGAACGCCGTTTTCGAGATTCGCGTAAGTTGGCATATGGTTATTATGACTGACTATGTAGTACTAATAACGGGTCAGTGACGGACGAGCAGTGCTCAGATCGAGTATCAGAGAGTTCCTGGTGTCGGAAGGTAGCATACCCGTGATAGCTGTCGTAACTAGCAACTGATATGCTTTATAGCTCTTAACGCATTATCTATACCGACCACAAGGGCCCTCTCCCTTTCTTACTTCACTAACGAAAAAGTCCTCCGCGAACGTATCGAGCCCCGTGCAATTGTGGTCCGAATGGCGGAATCATGGTTGCGCATCGGTAGTTTCGATATTCACAGGCTTCGGCAACAACGCAAACTGTTGATTACCTTGGCGGATTATTGCATTGAAGAGGTCTTTGGTGGCATTGAAATGATCGTGGACGAAGCCAAGAAGAATGGGTATGGCAATGCGTATGACGGGTTGGATCGGTACAGAATCTTATATAAGGAGATCGTGAGACGCACGGCGGAGACCACTGCTTTATGGCAGGTATACGTATGAAGTACGCTCACTGTTGTTCGTGACACGCGTGTTTGCTAATACCAAGAAGTGGCGTCCTGAATACGGATAATGTTTCCGTATGCGGCCTTTCATTGGACTTTGGTCCATTCTCGGTGAGCTTTGCTTAAGTTTGTTGTATTATGTTTGCTAACGTCTGTTTATAGTTCATGGATGTGAGTCAGAACATGACAGTTTAATGCGCAGGCTGACGTGTAATACAGACATACGATCCGACATTTACACCCAACCACGTAGGTGCCTGTCAATATCGTAAAAACTTCTCAAAGCTTATAATTAACATGGAATCAGGATGACCATTTCCTACGCTATAGCTACCGCAACACGCCAACCATAATGTGGTGGAACCTTGTGCGACTAGGCGAAGACCTTGCCGAACTCTACGCGGTCGATGATCCGGCGTTTCTCGCGATGGAAGAATACTTATCCTCCGGCATCCCTGAATCGAAATTCGAGGACTTTGTCAGTAGAGCAGAAAAGATTATTGAAGAGGAAGGCGAATTCTATAAGTCTGTGTTTGAGAGACACTATACAGCCGGTTTTGCGAGACGATTAGGATTAACTCAGACGAAAGACACGGACAGGGATGGGATTATTGAGAGTGCGCTTGAGCTAATGAAAGTTCATAAGCTTGACTTCCAGCACTTCTTTAGACGATTGGGCGGGCTGAGCGTTTTTGGTAAGGATAATGCAATTGACGTTGAAGGTACCGCGGCCGTGTTTTTGACGGGACAGAGGGGGATTGGGGTGCCCAGTACTGAGGAATCAGCGAATTCTATCTACGAGTGGCTTATAAATACATACAGACCCCGGTTAGAAGAGGAAGGCAGTACGGATGATGGAGCGCGGAAGAGCCGGATGGATAGAGTTAATCCCAAATTTGTACTGCGGAATTGGATTTTAGACGAGGTCATTGAGCGCGTCGAGAAGTTGGGGGATAGAAAAGTTTTAGATCATGTTTTGCATTTGGCATTGCATCCATTCGAGGAGAAGTGGACGACGGAAGAGGAATCCGCGGAGAGATACAAAGATGAGCAGCGGTTTTCAGGGGATGTTCGTATGGAGGGACAAGGAATTATGTGCAGTTGTAGCTCATAACTCAGATAACTTATATTAAATGGATTTTTTTTGGTTGATATGATCATTTATCTAAAAATATATGCAGTTGTGAATACAACTTCCATCGGCGAAAAGCCTCCCGCCCGCAACCCGAACCCAATGCTTCGAAGCAAAGCAATGTACTGACATCGATCGTATTCATAGTACTTCCAAGTACGTAACGCCCTTTCGACCTGGATCTGTTTTATTTGCGACAGGAACAATTCCAATTCATAGAAGCCTGCTAGCGAGCAGGAAGAACACGTGAGATGTCGCGACGACACAACTTGACATACTGTAGGTCTGTTTTCTACGATTCGAACACGTCTAGTCTATTTACGAGCTCTTCTTCAGCTGCACACACACCGGCATTTCTTCGAAGACTCCGTGGCGAGCTTCCGCCAGAACCGCATACATCCGGAGAAGCACCGGGCGGAAAAGCAAAAGATTTTGATGGCGACGACGAAACTACTGTACCAGAATATATTTTCAAAGGTGAAACGATTACAAAGGAGGAATTTGAGGAGATGCAGAGAGGTAAGAGTATCGAGGATATTAAGTATGCTTGACTTTAGGATCTGTTTGTGTTAATTGTAGGTTAATGTGGCTGTAGAGCTGATCGATTACGACGAGACAAGGAGAAGGCCAATGTACAGGTATTTGCTCCTGATAGGACAGCTAATTCGAAACCGAACGCGAATATCTCGGAATTTGGGAGTAGATCGGCGAAGCGGAAGATGCCGGTAAAGATTAGGCAGTCAGATTCTTCAGAAGAAGAGAGAAATGAGATTGCATTGCATACTAAGAGGAATAAATCGGTACCGGCAGGAAAGAGCGGACCTACGAAAGACGAGAGAAAGAATAAGGGAGGAACGAGGAAGTCTGAGAAAAGTAAATCGTCCCGCGTTCAGTTGTCATTTGGCGATGACGATGAGTAGGCGGGTATTTTGTAATTTGTGGTAAAATAGGTGGATACGCAGAACAAAATATATCATAGACATAGGCAGGAACACAATTTGTGATTTTGCCCGGTTAGATACCGGCCCAGCCAGCCTGCAAGCCAGCCTAGCGTTAATTGCACTGAGCTGCGATGCTCGAGAGTCACCTCTGTGATCATGGTTACATCTCACATTGTCACCAGAAAGAGAATATATATAGCCGTGTCAGTTGCCATTGTGATTTTTCTGAATAGCGAATCTGTCACGCGACATTACTTATTCAAGTCCGAACAGGCCGGGTTTAGGACAAGTGACAGAGCTGATCAGCTGAATCGGCCATCATTCAGTGAGTGATATTAGCTACTTAGGACAAACAATTTGGGTTATCTCTATTAGTATTCGTCGCACTCATGCGGCGCGACGATCATAGTAGCCAAGAGCTATGTCTGGGAGATCTCCCCCTGGCTTTAACTGCCTTAATGGAGTACTATGATTTGAGACTACAATTAAAGCGCACGGCAGCGGTAGAAATATAGTGCAGAAGGACGTCGGCGAAAGTCTAATTTTGCGTCTTCCTATGCACCGTATGCATAGTCACTTGGAATGGAGGCGTGATATAGGGCAAATGCGCGTTGCGGGACTAATAGACCAGAAGATGAACCAGAGGAGGGATCATCGATCAGCCCCGTTGGTTGTCAAGGTAACCGGGGCGAGACTCGCACAAGGCTGCCACCACTAAGCAAACGTGGACGCCTATTGCCCTTTTGGCCAAAATCACGGATGTACTGCCTACACATGCTAACTAAACAATGTGGCCAATCTGACGGGCGGGATCCATGCGAACGATGCTCACGATTATACGGCTTCTGGTGATAAGTCAGCAGAATTTCTGACATATGCGGCTGACAGTTGCCGTGCCACATCCAGCTGGGGGACCTGATGAAATAAATTAAAAAATAATTAAAATAATATAATTTATAATTGAAATAAAAATGCAAGTGCAAGTAAAAAATTTTTTTTGGTGAGGCAGGCATTGATCGACGAGACCCAACGACCGCATGTGCGTGTTGACCTTAGGTGGGCGGGTACACTACACTAATACTAATACTAGTACAGGTACTGTGTATGCGGCCCCGTGAGCCTTGGTGATGGATGTACCTCCTCCTACAATCAGCCGTCGTTACTGACCTCACCCCAATTCGACAACCCCCCCCCTCTCTCTCCCCCCCGCATTTAACCGCTCCAGGTCCTATATAAACGTCTTCCCTTATCCCATACCAAAGCTTGGCGTCCCTGCTTATCACATCTTGCTATATATTGATCCCATCAATTCACTCTCTCCCTTGCGATACACTTTAACGAGCTGAGTCTACCTTGTCGGTATTTGGTCGGGCTGACCCGTGATCGCGTTTTCGATCTCGTGCGTCTTTTTGATCTGCGTTTATTCGACAATGTATCTCCCGCTTCCAACTCCCAGAATCTTTCGATCCCCTACCGCGTCGGCCGCCTCCGAAAACGTCAATGAGAACGCGAAGTCGAAGTGGTCAGGCCGATCTAGCAGAATCTCGAGATCGTGCCGGAGTCCAAGCGTGGGTGACAAGCGAGACCAGATCAGAAAACAGTCGGCTTCTTCACCTGGCGCAATACAGACGTCTTACTTCATGTCTGAACAGCGAATATCGGCCTCCGGAAAACAGGAAGAAAGAGTTTACCTTGTTGCGGCTTGTCGACGGAACGGGTGCGCTCTGAATCTGATATCTGAGCAAGATGGTAAGCCGCATATGCGAAGACTTTCCTTGCCACAATGAATATGTACTGACGGTTGAGTAGGTGAATATATATCGTTTCCATCTCTCGATTCGTCTGAAGGTGTCGACGATCGTGCTGCCCGTCGATGATCAAAATTGACGAGCCTAAGCTCAACTACGACGTTGCTTAACCGCCCACATCACGCGGTGATTATAGTTGCATTCGCTAGTAAATAACGATCTGTTAAGCGTATATCGGCATGGACCTACCTCTCCTTTTGATCATGTTAATGGGACGGTGTCAAGGCGTTTTGGTTTATCTGTCGAATTATATATATAGCGTTCTCTCTTTATATAATGTTATCGGATTTCAAATTGTATATTTTTACAAAAAATCTCTTGACGAAATGTCTTCGGTTTTTTCCTTCACGACGGAGTTCTTAACGGGTTGTTTATTGTTAAATGGATGGGTGTAACGGAGGGAGTTCCGGCAATATGGCTGGCCGGTCCGGGATAGGGAAGACGAAATATGAAATACCAAGGATGCTATTACACATTGAATAACAAAATTAATTGTAATGCACTCCAAAAAGCAAAACGCCGAGTGTGACTTTTTGGTCTCCCAAAATGAGTAAAACAAAATTTACATAGATTTCCAGATTCTTCGGACTTCCGTAACCTTCTTGCCAGCATTTTCACCACAATCCAGTGCAATATTATCGCATACGGAAAATGCTTTGACAACTTTTTTATCGTCGAGAAACACCTTTGCGATAGAAAACCGGTCGCATGCTGCAATTCCTTTTAGAAGCTGAGTGCTCCGTTCAACAAATTCGTCCTCTCTAGTGTGTTCCAAATCTTCACCAAGGACAACAATAGCGTCCAGGAACATCTCGATGAAAGCTCCCTCGATACCGCCACGGCCGAAAATAGATGGTAGTTGCTGCGGAGGGATATTGTTGAAAAAGTATGTGAGTACTTCCAAGCGTTCGCTCGACGGTCGACGGATAAGTTGCGTGAGATCGTAAAGATTTGGTGTGCGTGGGAATGATTTTGGGATCGCAATTTGTGGTCGTGAGATATTCGAAGACGTTCGGGTTGATGAAGCGAGAGCAGCAGATGGCACCGGAATTGTTGGTGACTGCGACCTTTGTGATGTAGAACTTTGAGGAGCAACTGGAGCGGCCGATGGCACTGGTTTCGGCGGCGATGTCGTCCGCAGGTTATTATGAGTCGTCGCCGGAGCAGGACCCGATACCTCCGTAAAAACAAACTCTTTCGGTAGCGAATCCACAATCTGGATCGGAATATTCGTTCGCTTGGCTGTGATTGACTCCGTGGTAGTCGTTGGGGTAGTAGTCACCTGCTGTGTCGACGGCTTGGCTGACGGTGTGGTCTTCACACTTTGTTTTGTCGTTCCTCGAGAATTTCGCTGGGTTGCATGTCAGTGCATATTCGCAATGGTAACAGCACATTGCCGCATACCTCCTGCTTCTTCAATTCCCATGCCATAGCATTCAAGTCCTCCTTCACAGACTTATTGTCCGGATCAAGTTTCAATGCTCTCTCCCAATCTATGCTGTCAGCGCTGCGCTTCCAACACGACGACCTGAAGCATACCTGCCTTAGCCTGCATTAACTTCCCCTGCGCCCTCCTCGAGACACCTCGTCGATAAAAAAGCTTTACTCCAGCCTTCGGGTTCGGGACATTATCATTCACTAATTGCCCAATCATGACCAATGCAAGATTACAGTCTGTCTCAGCCGCGACCCAGTTCTCCAATTGCAGATGGCATGCCGCGCGGTTTGACAAGAAAATTGGCTCCGTTGGATTTGTTTTTATTGCTTGCGTGTAATACTCAAGCGCGGTCTTGAAATCTTTTTTGCCGAAGGCCGTGTTACCTTAATAAATGCCGTTAGTAAATCAATCCAACATTTCGATAGCAGTTTGGATATAAAATCTACCTTTCGCCTTAAGATCGTTCGCTTTGGCAGTTGCTTCTGGCGAAATTTCCGGCATCGTCATTGACTAGTCCGTTGTGTATACACCGCTGTGCAGATTCCAATTGCAGCGCGGACGACCAATTATTATTCTCAGTAAGCCGTGTTTAGGACTGATAGACAGTTGAATAGCAGAGCAGAGCCGCGAGGCAATTGAAGATCCCGTCTCCGAAATAACGGTGTTCTGCTTTCTGAATGACTTTTGTACACATTTTTCGGTCGCGCTTGTGCCGTAAGCGACACTTATGGGATTATTTACTTCCAGAAAGGGTTTTAACGAAAGATTCATTCAATGGACGACATTCATTAACATCAAACAACACACTGGTGATTACCTCAATTAGACAACTAACGGAATATCTATAAATTACTTCATTAATTCCCGTCTAATATTCTCTCTTCTATTGTGATAGCAAGATGGGATCTATTGGAATTCCGATCAAGCTCTTGAACGAGTCTCAAGTACGAACTTTTATGATACTTCGTTGATCTATCGCATTCTTTGATATACAATGTGTAATTGTATGCTAATTGATCGTGATTGTAGGGACATATCGTCACTTTGGAACTTACATCTGGGCAAACATACCGAGGGAAGCTCTCAGAAGGTTAGTACACCAGGATGGTTGTCGCGTTTCGACCGCGCCTTTTTTGCGCCATTTGGATGCATTTAACGAAAACATAGTCGAAGATAACATGAACTGCCAACTCCGCGATATCACGGTCACCGCACGAGACGGACGTGTGTCGCATTTAGATCAAGTTTACATTCGCGGATCACATGTTCGATTTTTTATCGTTCCGGACATGTTACGGTACGTCTCCTCTTACTCTCAAATTTCTTCATAACCATGCAACGCATGCGAAAATGCGAAAATGCTAATATCCATCACTTAGAAACGCGCCAATGTTCAAATCGAAAACTCTAAAGGGCAAAGGCGTCGGTCTGGCCCGAGGAAGAGCCACCGTTCAGAGAGCCGCTAAGGTCCAGAAAACAAGGTAGTCGGGTCATTGTTATTCATTGTTCAAATCATGCTTTCCGTGATTTGCAGTTTATAATCTTTAGGTTTTTTAGTTGACTTTGCTTTTCCGGGTTAATATCTTATGTGGTTTGTGTAAATGTGCTGCAGTGTTTTGGTTATGTGCATTTTGCTATGTAATATAGTTGTATCGTATCTAATTCAATAGGAGTTGACATATCTCTGGTTATATTGTATGGTGGAGTCAGTAGGTAATATGTTGGATGGGCTAGATGTGGACATTTGCTTGGGTTGCTTGTGAGATCGCGTCGATAACTTTCGCGCGTCTCGACTCCCACATAAACATCATCAATCGGTAACCCCCAGGGCTTTAACAACGATCAGCACGCAAAAATTGTAAACCGATTAGTAAGTCGATTTATTGTCAACAACTGAGAAAATACCCATAGAAACGTTGCAATTCATCAGAAGATCCAGTTAGAAGGAGGCCATTCAGTCGTTCTAGCGCAGCACAATACCATACCATGAACAGCAAACGCGTACTCGTCTTAGGACCGCCAAAGTCGGGCAAGTTCACATTCCTTAAAGGTATATTTATCACTCCTGTAGCAACACCAGTATCTCTAAGACTGATATCTGCACTTAGAATTAACGGGATCAACACCAACACTCTCAGCCGACTCCACCGTGGGGGAGACGTCGGCAGAGACCACGACTGAACAGCGCCGTCCTACACACGCAGGTCTCTCACACACTCTCTCCCTCCCAACCAAATACTTTGAGACAGAAGTCCCAATCTGGATAGACGAATACGACGATACCTCGGACGAAACGGGAATTAGAGGCTGGGCAACCTCGTTCTCGTCCGCGGACGCCCACGAAGTTGTGTCCGCGCTTGGCGCTATCATATACACGTTTCGAAAGCCCGAGACGCGAGACGAGTATGTCAATGTGAAGAGCAGGGTCGAGCGCGAGATTAGGATTATTCATGACATGTTGATTTCGCATTACAAGAGCCAGAACATGGACGACCATTTTGAGGAGTTGATTGATTGGGACGGGATTAGTTTAGCCGTGGCGATTCCATCGGCTACGGCGAAGACTCTATCGAGTGATGATAAGGATGAAGAGAGTATCGAGTTGGATCCCGAGGAATGGGAGACATTGTTGCAGCCATTTGGATTTGAATTTATCGACATTCAGAAAACGGGCCGAAATGATTATGGTGGTCCGTTATTTTGTCATGCAACCTCACTATCCTCGGATATAACTAACGTAGTATAGAACTTCTCGGTCTTGAAAGGGTAAAAGAAGCACTGGAGACATATAGCTGGGATGCTAGCGACGAGGCAGCTAGAGCACGACAACGAGGAATACTGGAAGGCTACGATGAGTACGACACCGACGAGAGACACCACGGCTTTGGCTACGATGACGACGAACTCGACAGTGACGGATTTGACCAAGAATTGAGGGAAATGCAGCTCGAAATGGCGGCGTTACATTTTGCGATGGATAGTTCTTCACAGCAAAGAGATCATACCGAGGAGCAGGATGGCGAAGTCGGAGAGCCGAAACCGCTACCTGAGTCTAATATTGACGAGCTGGAGCAGATCATGTTAAGGATGAAACAAGTTAAAGGTGAGTTCCTGAGGACTGTCATCGTATAATAGACGTATTAATCTTGTTCACAGAACGAGGCGAAGGTCTTCCCCTTGAAGAACGGAAGAAACTTGCGGATGAGCTGGCGGAAGATCTCCTCCGTTTATTATAGAAGGTATATAAATGCCTCACACTCCAGCCCTGTACCAACTCATTTGTACTACATACGAATGCTGTTTCGCACTAATTTAATCTTCCCTGCGTTTTCCGACGGTCTTCAAGACCCGCCGGCGCTGCTTCAACATATGCGTGAACATAGTATAAAAGCCTGTTCGTCGTTAGCATTCCGTTCTACTCATTATCGAGTGAACATCCAGATAAAATGGAGCATACCAGGGATGTAGATGGCCACAATAATCTTAAGTAACAGTGCGTAAGACTCACTGAATTCCTTTGCTTCACCGAGAGAAGCAAAAATAACAAGGAGCTCACTAGCAACTCCAGTAGGATAGAGGATAAAGAAAGTGTTGTACCTAATATCATCAGCAACCAGCTAACGGTTATTCACACCTTACACACCGTAGCCAAGTTAACCACTGCGGAGTAGTTCCTTGGATAGCGTAAGCATAATATGCATATCTGATGATCTCGGTAATACTCCAACTAAGTACCATTGTCGAATACGCAATCGCCTTCCCACCCGATTCCGGAAACAAATACACAACTCCCCAAACAAGCAATATCCGCGACGCAACCTGTATCACAGTTGTCATGACAGGTGACCGGACCAACCCAGCTGTGCTATGTACTACTTCTAGTAATGCGCCGGTTTGAACCCACTTCGTGAAATCCGCAGTACCCTCTGCGACGTTCTCAGGACCGAGCAGGTAGAAGATGAGGAGCACTCTCACAAACACGGCGCCCCAAAAAAAAGCTGATACAACATTGTACTCAAGAAGGTAAAAATTCTTCACGCTCAGTTTCTTGCGTGCGGAGGAGTGCATCCGGAGTGTCGGAGTGCTGGTAGCGGTTGGGCTCGGCTTTGACGAGCTCTTTCCTTCCATTCTCGTGTATAATCGACCTCGATGGTGAATCGTAGCTTGCTGATGGGAATGTAGTATCAATTGACACTAGGCGAACGTAGATCAACCCAGAAAGTTGCAGTAATGCCAATGTGGTGCCGCGTTCACAACCGATTATTGTCCGTCGTGGCTCGCATCTCCTTCTGCTCAACAACCTAAAATGGCTTGCTCGAATTTGGACCCTTAGCAGCCTATCGCGTCTACGAATACTTTGAACGGTCTACTCAAACACAATTTTAATATTACACACAAATATTATTAAGAACAATCCTATATATACAATTGAAAGCAACAATCCAAGACAAGAAAAAATCAGATGTGCGCCCAACAAATCCATTGCCAAAAGCATTTGCAAGGAAATTACTCCGCCTATAAATGCACCGGCCAATACAAATAATAGTCTCGAATAAATATACAGTATAACCACCATTCGGCCACTCTATGCGAAAATCTCAAACATGCCTCGTGCACCTGTAAGATTCTGCTTGCATCCAGGAGCAAGGCATAACCCAACGCAGTCTTTCCGTCCACGGCGTGCTTTCCGGTACTTAGCGGCACATTTGCCACAGTAAACATGTCCACACTTTCCCGCCCAGATTGTTCTATGAATGTCCCTTGGCTTCGGATTTGGGCGTAGTCCTTTTTCTTCTTCAGCCGATTGGGACGGTGCCCCTAGAATATGATCGCAATCAGGGCACACCAACTTCGTACCTGAACTAATCATCCTTGTATATCCCTTTCGCGGTGGCGGGACAGTGGGTTTCGTGACACTGACCCGTGCCTCCTCAGTGCGTCGTCGCAACGCAATTGCCTCGGCGGCCGCCATCCCAGCTGCCATTTCTGCGGCCTCAGCTAAGAAATCGTCGTCAAAATTCTCAAATGACCATTCATGATCATCGTCAAAAGTTCCATAATCTAAATGTGGCCGCACAAACGCGCGTGGCGCCTCATCCAGGAATCCATCCTGTAAGCGATCTAATTGCTCAACGTCCGCGCTGGACCTCGGCCGCCCGTGTGGAAAATATCCGTAAATGTGAGGAGTTATGTCATTCCCACTAGGGGGATATATCGGAAGGAGCATTCGAGCAGTGCGGCCACGGGGAGATCGTCGGGTGGTGACAACTGCCGCTCGCCGAGTCATATAATCTCCAATACCACCGCCGACGCCGACAGTTGTTCTATGTTGCCTTCGATTCTGTTGCGTGAAATCTGGTCGACTGGTTATTGTGTCCAGATCTAGCACTCCAACTGCCGATGGACTCCGTGCAGAGTGACCATTCCGCGGGCGATTGTGGTTGGAAACATGCCTGAAGAAAGAGCCGTCTTCGGCTGGTGGCACTGGAGTCCGATCTAACCGACGGTTCCTTGGCATGGGGTCGACTCGTCGCCGCGTAAACGTAACCGCAACGTCATCTTCATTGTCTGCATTACTGTCGGTCGTGTCTCTATTCGCTTGCTGCAGCGTCCGCAGATCACCGTTAAACCTGAATGCAGGATCCGCAGCTTGGATACCCACGTCTGAGAGTTCATCCACGTCAATCACCTCCTCCTGAGGAGTAACCAATGGGACACCAGATTGATGCCTCCGGTTTGTCGACTCTGTTAATGAAGGTATACTATTGCTCTGCACGTCCGACTGGTGTGGCACAGGGGCGCCCGCGACTGCATGCGGCCAGGTTAAATTTCCCAGATATGCCCCACAGCGTTGTGCGGGCGCTGTTGAATGCGAAGAAGCTGGAGATGTGTCGGAGCTGTCCGTCAAGTCGATTACTGTCGCCGTATTTGCCACTACTGGTCCACTCGGCCTCATTTTAGGCAAAAAACATTAAGATGCCCGAAAACTTCGAAATCGACAAATGATGGCCGGAAATCGTTTCTAAGTGCAACCATATTAAAAATCATGCTAACTTATTTCAATCAACAATCGGCATGCCATACCGCTTACGTTATAGAAACGGGTCCCAAAATAAATTGGCTAAAGATGTGCGAAGACTAATCCTTTGAGACTGTTGGATGTATTGTTGTAGTCAGTGACAAATCATTTTTGACAAGAACCCTGGCGCAACGCCATCCTTCCCGACAAAATTCAGGGTAACAGGCCGGGTAATTTTTTGGCTACTTGTGCAAACCATCTAGTCAGGCTTCTCGACCAGCGACATATGACATGGAGGCCGAAAAGGTCGGAGGTCTGAATTCGGGGAAGACGAGAATACGATTGAGTATTCGATACTTTTCTTCAGTATCGACGGAGCCTCCAGGTATGAAGTATAGCGGACGGTAATCTGCCTGCTGTTACCTCTGACATGGTGTTTAGGCCATCAGCAATTAAGAAGGTGATATAATAAAATAACTTCTAATATACACATAACTTATGCTAAGGCGAATAAATAATATAATACAATACTCTGGACCACTACACACTACTTGCCTGTTTCCATAGCGTCAGTTTCGTCACCAGTGCCGTTACTTAGCCGCTTAATGGCCGCTCTAGCTTCATCGCGCTCGTTCATCAACCTCGCTGCAACTTTCACTGCCGCATCATGATAATATAATTTAGAGCTTAATTCTTTGCGAACTTCCAGCAATTGCTTTTTTAATTCAAATGATTCCAATGCCAACGCATCATATTCATTCTGGAACACTTGCATGAGGGAGGGGATTGAATCGCTTGTACTCGTTCTCGCCGGGACAATCCGTGAAGCTAAACACTGTTAGCTCTCCAGTCCTTTTCATTCGCGCCAGTATTTAAGTGTGTACAAAATGGCATACTTTGAATTTCGATCAGATCATCCTCAGAGAGTTGCTCGCCATTAAGTGGATCCTGATTATGCTGGAAAACATACTCCTCAATTGCACTTTTCTCAAAAACGCCACCTATCAAATTAATCCCATATAAGTAAAAGTCACGCAAGTGATGGAAATAGAGATCAGCATACCGCTTTTCTTCGAAACGACCGGATTTGTGACCGGCTTCCCTGTTACTAGTCGCCCATGTTAGTAAACTGTGGATCCATCGACCTCAGATATACGTACAGCCACATAGCATGTTGATCCACTGGTCCAAAAAATATTTAGACAATGTGATATCTGATGTGTGCCTGGGTACCTCAATATTTCAATAGTGATTTGTATAGCTCTGCAAAGTTGGAGAAGGCAGGAATGGTTTTCTTTGAGCCGCACAGCTCCAGATTGTAACAGAGATTGGATAGGCCCGTATGAAACGAGCTTGAATGTCATCAACTACCCAAAACTACAATTTTACCATTTTATCAATTTTGCCTTGGCAAAGCAAACTAAGAAGAAAATATCATGAGCTGTAGATGTCAGCTTTCATAGGTAAAGCATTCTTTCTGCCTCCCAGTGCAGGATAATTGCGCTTGTCGCGTAACCCACGCGTAAACCCCTAACCACATGCAGCGTATGTTAGAGCCCAACTGCCGATTTGTCTACCTTCTAAACTGTTTGGCATGCCAGAGCCTAGCGAGTACTACCTTTTCTACAGCTATAATTGACCGTAAGGTATCTTGACATACTTATCGCTAATTGAATTCGCTAATATATTTCCAGATGGGTCCGGCTACGCCTCCTCCTAAAAGGCGGCGATTTTTCAAAGAGGAAGACGCGTTCATGAATGATGCCGCGACCGATCTGCCAACCTACGGCCAGGCGCTGTCGAATGACAAAATGCAAAATATAACTTCATCGGAGGATTTCCGTTCACCTAGCCGCTCCTCTACGCGTGAGACACCATCATCTTCGCCTCCACTATTGGCTGAAATTGAGGATACGGAGCGCAAGGTTGAACCAGAGCCGGTGGCTGAGACGAATGCGACTGTTTCCGAGGGATTAGACGAGGTATTATTGGAGTCTATCACGGGACAGAAACTGGAGCCTGAGACGCTGGCTATATTGAGGGATATAAGTAATGGCGACATGACGCGTGCCATTAATTTTGTGTTTGATGGTACACTCGAAAAGTACATGCGCCCAAAAACAACGAAAAATTCAAAGACCCAATCATCAGTCCTGGTAAATCTGATGCCTGTGGATGCTGTAGAACTGGTCGAAAACGCGAATCCCGTCGAACCGCCGCCGAAAAGGAAGCCGCCGCCCAGGTGGACGGAGCGCTATGTGGGCAGTTTTCAAGTTGAAGGATGGGCAACCCGGTCCGGTCGGAATCTTCTCAAATTTGGAGACAACATCACTCTTAAGCGTGTGGCACGACAAGTTAATGGCAACGGCACCAAGAGGTTTGGTAGCACTATCAAAGCGAAAGAGAACGATATTTTTGTGCGGTTTACCAATATGAGGGGTGATGAAATTGGCAGATTACCAGCTGACAAAGCGAGATTTGTGTCGACTTTGTTGGATCTAAAGATTTGCATTTTTACTGGTACAGTAATTTACGTGGATTCTAACTTGCATACCGGCGACAGTATCGTGTTGCAGCTCAAATGCTATTTGTCAAGCACCGCATTTAACATTGACAGTGGCCATATGAAATCCGCGGCCTCACCTCAGTATAACAGCTTTGTTTATAAGGGTAAAGAAACATCCGATGAACGACATTTGAGACTCCGGCAAATGGCATTGATTAAGTTATTTATGGATATTGGACTGGAGCCGCACAGCACGAATGAGCTTCTGAAACAGCATACTGCGAAGGGACAGCTTGAAGCTGCGGCCATGGCAGAACAGTTTGATATTAAAGTTACTCCAAATGACAGTTCGGATTCTGAGGGACCAGAGTCGGAGAATAGCGTCGAGGAGAACAAGGATTTGGAGCAGGACCAATTGGATTCGCTATATCGCAAGGCACAGACTTATGATGCCGATATGCGCGAAGTTGAACCTTCTGACACTTTCAATATGGAACTCAGACCTTATCAGAAGCAGGTGAGAATCCTAAACAATTATGTGGCAAGGGTACCTCTGACTCGGATAGGGGCTCGGATGGATGATTTCCAAAGAGACATTTGAGAAGAAAGCAAATGAGAAGGAAATCGAATCGATGCATCCGCTATGGGAAGAGTATAGATGGCCAGTTCCAGATGGTGAAGTCCCAGCAGATGAGCCCAATGACAGATTTTATGTCAATCCTTACAGCGGTCAGTCTTGCATGTTTTGTCCAGAAGAGCACAATTAATTAGTATATAGGTGAATTGAGCTTGGAGTTTCCAAAAATTCAGCAGAGCAGTCTCGGTGGTATTCTGGCAGATGGTAAGCAACGAAGTACGTCATGAAGTTAAGTAAGTATCTGACATCAAGCTCTGGTAGAAATGGGTCTCGGTAAGACGATCTCAACAATGTCTCTTATCCACTCTTCACCGTTCGACCCATCCTCTGGTCTTCAAAGGACCTCGGCGGAGCTTAGCCGCTTCGCATCAAGCACAACTTTGATAATTGCTCCAATGTCCCTCCTAACGCAGTGGGAATCGGAGGCCAAAGCTGCTTCGGAGCCCGGAACCGTCGAAGTGCTGGTTTACTACGGTGATGAGCGCTCGATTGACTTGGAAGCGCTCTGCCTTGGTCCAGAAGGTGGTAGGAAGCCAAAAGCGATAATTACTAGCTACGGAACTGTTGCCTCCGAGTGGCAGAAGTACGTCAAGTATGGAGTTAGTAAACTTTTCCAGCTTCATTATCTACGTGTTGTTCTTGACGAAGCGCACACTATACGCAACAGGGCCTCGATTACTTCACGTTCTTGTTGCGCAGTCAGATCGGATAGAAAGTGGGCATTGACTGGTACGCCGATTGTAAATCGTCTTGAAGACCTTTATAGCCTTGTTAAATTCCTAGGAGTCGAACCGTGGAGCCACTTTTCTTTTTGGAGAACATTCATCACCGTGCCATATGAATCGAAAGACTTTCTGAGAGCGCTCGACGTCGTGCAAACTGTTCTTGAACCGATTATTCTTCGCAGAACCAAATCGATGAAACAGAAAGATGGAAGTCCACTTATTGTGCTACCGCCTAAAAATGTTCATATCGAGGACATTCAGCTAACTGATACCGAACGCGAAGTCTACGATCTTTTCTACAGACGAGCGAAGCAGACGTTTACGGCCAGTGTTGCGGCTGGAACGGTAATGAAATCGTACACTACAATCTTTGCACAGATTTTGCGACTCAGACAGTCTTGTGATCATCCTGGACTCGTTCAGTCTGCGGTTAAGAAGGACGAGATTGATCTTGACGGTAACGGCGACGAGAAGTCAGACAAAGGAACTTTACTTGATCGTGAAGATGATGTCAACTTGCAGCAGTTGATCGACAAGTTTAATTCCGCAGAAGAAGAAAAGAACGCGAAAGACTGCTATGGATACGAAGTGATGCAACAGATTTTAAAGGAGACGGAGCGTGAATGTCTCATCTGCTCTACAGAGCCGATTACGGAACAGGTCGTTACCCCGTGCTGGCATATGTCGTGCCGCAATTGTTTGTTGGAACATATCAAGTATCAGCGAGACCATGGACAAACGCCGCGATGCCATAGTTGTCGTACTGAGATTTCCGAAAAGAACATTTTTGAGGTTGTTCATCATCACGAGAAAGAAAGTGGCAAATCTGAGATTGCACTGCGCAGGTACAAACCTCAGTCATCCGCGAAGATCTCCCGACTCCTGAGTCGGGTGAGGACAATTCGCCAGGAGGAACCGAATACAAAGTCCGTGGTGTTCTCGCAATTTACATCATTCCTGGATTATATTCAGGATTCGTTGCAACGGGACCGGTATAAATGCCTTCGGATTGACGGCACTACGGTTCAACGTGAACGTGCACGTGTGTTAGAGCAGTTCAGGAATGAGAAAGGCGAGGTGATCCTATTGCTGAGTTTGAAGACCGGAGGCGTGGGTCTTAACCTTGTTAGCGCAAATAAAGTGTTCATGATGGATCCTTGGTGGAGTTTTGCTGTTGAGTCACAAGCGATTGATCGTATTCACCGAATGGGCCAGACGCAGTCTGTTAGTGTGTACAGATTCATTGTGAAGGGATCAGTTGAGGAACGCATGCTGAAGATCCAGGACCGCAAGAAATTTTTGGCAAGTAGCCTTGGGATGTCGGAGGATCAGAAGAAGATGCAGAAGATTGAGGAGATTAAATTGTTGTTTGATTAGACAGGATAGCGTATTACAGTTGTACATATGGAGCATTGAGTACCTGTGGTTGCATACTTGTAGATCGTTGAGGTTTAATTTCGATAGTTAGACATTTTTGGCATGTGTTCGTATGCATTCAGTCTATTGATTTCCTGTCACCGCCATTAAGCTCATCGCCGATCATTCGCGTAAATTGAGACTTGGATGAGGGCTGCACCTAGGTTGTGCCCTGACGACGAACATGACGTCAGTGATCTACGCGAAAGCCACTCTTCGAACTTTACAATAATGGGGGGGCGGAACGCGCGAAACTGGACGCGTCCGTTGTTAAAATGGTGTTCGGCCTGCCTATCTTGTTCAGCATTGTATGTTTTTTGAAATTATATTGAAATTGCCAGGAGATTGCAAAGATGGCATCAATTCTCGGCAAAATGATTACGCGCCGTTTCTTTAAGGGGTCGGTGAATAAAGTGTTTGGCAGTGAAGATCCGTATTTTGAAGAGGTTAGTTGATTATTCTTTTGCTTACTATCAGTATGGTATTTATGATATGTGATTTAGATTGCGGAAGAGGAACTCGGCCGAAAGAAAAAGGGCTCCAAGAGACGGCGTCCTCCGCCTCCCGGTCTGTCGCAGAATGATACGAAGGTGCTGTCGGAGGTCAGACGGCGCGCGTATCATCTCGACATGAGTCTGGGCTTCTGCTGCTGTGGCATTGGAATTGGGTAAATAAGATATTTTAATGTGTCTGTTTGGTGGAAGTGACACCGTGGTAGTACTAATGCTGAGATAGATGGAGTGCCGTTATTTCAATAATACCGGGGTAACTATTGTTCAAAGCTCTGTACTATGACAGGGGCTGACTACCGTAGCATTGGTGCTGTCATAGCCGCGTACCTCTCTTACTGCGTGGTGCAAGCCGCTAATAAGATTGACGGCGGTCTTCCTAACTGGTTGTACACTAAAATGATGACGAACGTGATAATCGATTTTTCGCTCGGTCTAGTTCCACTAGTCGGTGACGTGGTAGATATACTGTACAAAGCGAACAGCCGGAATTCACTACTATTAGAAAACTATTTAAGGGAACGCGGGAAGAATAATATATCGGTATGGTATTGCACAAGTCGTTTGGTTCTGGGAACTAACGGAGACATAGAACGGTAATTTCCCTTTGTAAGCTGAAAATACACTACATCGACGACCAGCTAATACTAGCTGCCAGCAGCATCTAGGAAGACAAATAGCGCAGCTATTCTACCAGCACAGGAAGAACCACGAGAGCGACAGCAACAGCAACAGCAACAGCAACAGACTGGCTGGTTGCCATGGAGTAGACCTAAGTCCCACGAAGCCACCGAGATGGGCATTATTTAATGTTAATCACATGAGATATATATACAATTCGTCTTTAATTAATGCAATTCATATTCGTCAAGTACCTCTTCCTTCGAATTGCGTAACATAGATATCCAAGGAAAAGACGCCCCGGTTGTTGCGACTAAGCACCCGTAACATATCATCGGTCTTGGCACAAGCTTTTCTGGTCCAGCGTCGTCTTGGTCATCACTAGTTGCGTCAAAACTGGGTGCACTTTGATTGACAGTAATATCTTGCAGCCATCTCTCTGGACTTTTATCAACGCAGGGAAGTCCACAGAGCGCACAAATGTTACTCGCATCCGCAACTTTGTCGGTTAGTTTGGCCGCCGTACGCACAACAGTGGACACGATACTTGGAAATCCTGTTTCAAAATCGGCAAAATAATTTGCGAGCAAATCATCAATTGTCATCATCCGCAATACGTTCGGCGCTTTTATTGATGGCTTGCTGACATATTTGCTAATATCCAGCATCTTGACATACTCTTCTGCTTCGGCTCTGAGGACTTCACGCAAAGGATAGATATTGTATATGCCATTTCTGAACCCGTCTGACAAAAGATAGGGGATGACTGATCCGCGTCCCTTGGCTGTTAAACTTAGTGTTTTCTCCGCTAAGCGGGACATTGTATCTCCCCAGACGATAGTCGTGCAATGTAACTCCTTTGCAGCGTTGAATACTAAGGCTTCCCGTATTGTTTGCAAAATATCTAGTTTGGAGGTCCTGTCGCGTATGTTGGCAAGTACGTCCGGAACAGTTATTTTGCCGTCCAGGGTGAGGTCTGCTAGAAAGGAATAATCTGCGATATCTGACCCGTTATGCATAAAATGCAGCACACTCCTTGTGTCTGTGAAGAAATCATCCACTGGAGTGCAAAGAGTTGTACACGTATCGCTGTAAATTTGTCGTATATTTTCCAAAATGGTGGCGGGCTCCATCCCTGAAGGGTAGGTATAGACGTTCGACTGATCGACATGAACGACGAATAGTTCAAATCCGGAATTGCCCCTGTGCATTTTTCGCTGCTCGTGCAGTAGTGACACGAGCATTTCCAATAGCGAGAGCGAGGACTCGGAGAGCGAGAGCGCTAATAAAATTTTAGGTGGTATTTGTGGCGTGGATGTCGATGGATCGTAGCAGACTTTGTAGTCTGCCATTTGCTTGCGTTGCTTGCCACGAAGGAAACGCACAAAGCAATCTCTGTTGATATATGTGAGCATACTCTCTAATATATATCTGTCGGAGAACCGCGAACCACGTACTTGCAAAATGGCTCCTTCCTGGATATGTATGTCGCGGCATTCTTTTTACAACGACGACATTGGGTTTCCGCCTCTGCGTTCGCGTTAGGTCATACTGAAATTCACGTATATCGTAGGAAGTTACCTAGAGTCATGGTTTTCGATCCTCAAATCCTGTAAATAATGTATCTATAAGGGACCGCAGATATCGATGGCAAAGTGGAAACTGATTTCAAATCTTATTCTCAATCTATTTGTTGGCATGCACGCTGTGTGGCTTTTGCTTTATACCGCCTTTGATCCCACCTGGGTAAGGTTTTCTCATCCTGTCTTTCGGCTGCAGGGGCTGTCGCCAAATTTCAATGCGCGGCTTATCAAAGGCTCCTTTCGGTTCCCCGCAAAAACCCGCTCCGGTCTCGTGCCGACTGCCGTTTCCGATTGTCCGCCAAAAGTGAGCCGCGTTGACTGTTGACCACATGTGTTGTCATCGCCCAGCCCAAAATGTGGCACATAGCATATTACGCAGTGTGATGCTCTAATCGAATATAAGCCCACCTGCGCTACCATCTCTTCTATTATCGCCCAATCACCCTCCGTTCTCCGTATTCAATACACCACTTCCAATGGTCCTCGCTTAATTCGCTGCGGGTCAGGCCCAGTCCGCGCCTACACAAAGAGCCATGGCGCTTCTGATCACGCGACCATCGACATTCCTGCCACTAATCCTCGCGGAAGGCGAGGACTCACGATATGGCGAAATTGTCACAACAACCGTCAAGGCATCGAAAGATTATTATCCGTCCAGATTCTCGCCGGATATTGCTAGGTCCACGGAGAGGGTACTCACACGTTATCCGGCGCTCGACACGATGAAGAGCCAGAATCTCGAAGCAGTTAGTCGGTTTTTGGTAGGCATCCGGTATCGGTAGCCTTGCTTATTCACAGTTTGCCCTAACAATAATCTAGAGCCAGAACTTGCCGGTTTCGTACTCGCCGTCGTTCCTGATGCAATTCATTGTCGGGAAGGACTGCTTTTGTTTCTGCGCACGGGACCTGTCACGTGAATCTGAGCTTAGAAAGCACGACGATAAGGGAATCGTCGGTGTTGTTGCGGGCAAGGTATTGCGATCGGCGCTGAATAGGGAGGTATGCACTGGACATGTCATGATGCTTGCCGTCGCGACTGAATGGCGGCGGTTTGGCGTCGGATGGGAGCTGCTGAGGGTAAGGCTTGCATTTTCACACTGATGAGCCAGAATGTAGAGCTAACGAGCACAAGAAACTTGAACTAGCATTCAACAACGTGAGCTCCTCGTCGATCACCGCGCCACGTTTGAAGAGTATCTTCCTGCAGGTCGCCAGCACAAACAGCGGCGCCATTCAGTTTTATGAGAAAGGTGGGTACGCGTACGAGAAATCTGAGTGTGGATACTATGGAAACAAGGTTGATGGCATTGTCATGCGCAAGTACGTTGATTGATAGCGATTGTACTGTAAACCACCATGTAAATGTTTTGTATGATGGCAGTTGGTGGTTATGTTATGAGAATGGGGTTGATATTGGGTCTCGGAGCTCAGGGCTGGGTCTGCATTCCATTGGGTTTCCTTGCATTTATTGTCTGTGAAAATCGCCTTTCTTGTAAATGCTTATTAATATTCGTTGGTTATATACATTCATCTTTATTATTGCGTCAATGCGTCAATTACTGGTCACTGTTCAGGTTGCAACTTGAAAGTCTATCGATTGACTTTGCCAGACATTATTGAGTTTTATATACAATAAATATACAACAAATTGAATTAAATGTCTAATTATGCCAACCGTCGACGTCGATTGACGAACATCGGCATCGGAGGCTCGGGGGGAACCATTTAGGTTTAAACTTCGCGTTCAGTCTTATCCGGATATCAAATAGCTCAAAACCTTGTATAACTCGAGTCCTCTACTGAAGTCTTCGTAGCAATCTATCAGCACGGTAAATTATAACGAGTCATTAAGACTTATTACAAGTCACCTCGCATCATACACAGACACAAATCACAAATTTGACGGCGACAAAATCGATAGCGTGGCAACTTGGCCATGGAAGCTGACATCGCCAAACTGGCGATAGCAGAAACGACGACATCATCAACCGTACGCTCTACTTCACCTGGTGAAACCACCGCACCTTCCGGCCAGCAAGGCTCATCATATTCCGAGCAGCCACAGCCACAAGGAGAAGAAGGAGAAGAAGAGGAGCTAATTGATCCATCCGCGTTACCGTCAGTGCTTGACCGTTTACTATTTTCGTACTGCGAATTGCTGGACCAATATCAAGCTATCCAGGACCGTCTGTCTTCTTCAATCACTGATGTACGATTTCTGATTTGTCGATCC
Organism: Lipomyces chichibuensis; assembly: GCF_038497645.1. Taxonomy (NCBI): domain Eukaryota; kingdom Fungi; phylum Ascomycota; class Lipomycetes; order Lipomycetales; family Lipomycetaceae; genus Lipomyces; species Lipomyces chichibuensis. The sequence goes on along the minus strand of NW_027117467.1, from coordinate 219,054 downwards.
CGCCACTTGTCACTTACCTATACCGAGGCTACTGGACACTAATATTTGTCGTCGCAGGGGTTTATTAATCTCGCAAAGGCGAATTATGAGTCGCGAATTCGGTTTGGCAGAGACTACTACCACGGCGGCATGACTGCCTCGAAAATACTGTAAAGTACCCGTCACAAAACCGTCTCGTCAAATTTGTTTTTTCTCGCCCGAACACTATGCATGCGAATTGGGAACTAATGCTCTTGACAGGACGCTTAACGAGAAAGAATTTACGCCGCTCTATGCGCCAGACACTCAAGTTGAATACACCCAACTGTCGCTCGTCGATGTGCCGTTGCCATCGGTCGAGGATCCCACGGCGGTGGGAAATGTTGAGAAAGTCGATGCGAGCACTATAACCACCAGTACGGCCACTGACAAAAACCGGGTCAGAAGACGAAGGCCGGATGATGAGAAACCAGACTCTACCCAGGAAACCGAAGACGATAAGAAGAAGGCAGAAGCAGAACGGCCACCGGCGCCGAAGGTGCGAAAGCAGAATATTCCGCTAAATCGGGATCCCATACGGTGGTTCGGTGTGCTCGTACCGTTTTCGTTACGTAAGTCGCAGAACAATTTTACTGAGGCAGTTAGTGAAATCGCAAACTTGCTCAGTATTGTGAATCAGTTGCGCGCTCTTGAGCCTAAGGTGAAGCACTGGAGTGCAAAAAAGGGCTAGCGTATTATATATATTAGCAACATGGGAGGAATTGTACGTAGTTGGTGGAAGAAGATCAATGCATACCAATAACCTCTATTCGCAAGATATTTTATACAGCAAATCCAAAACATTACAATTACTAGCTAAGAAGCAATGCATCTGTACAAGTGTCGTCAAAGCGTAAACAGTACTAAACTATGAAATAATCAAAATCCGAACTATACCAAAAAATGCAACAGAATGATGTAAGCAAATCCGTTTCCATTGGACTACCCGCTAACAAAGCATCCGATATAAACAAAATTATACTCGTCACGTCCGGATGCCACCAACTGTAAAGTTTATGAAATTAACCCAAACGCCGGATCCCGCATCAAATACCCCGGTGTCAGGGTCAACCAAATCATCTGTAAACGCATCCTGCAGAGCTTCCTGGATTGTGACGGCGTCGTCAACACTCTTATTCGTCTGCGCGACGTATAGCACCACGACGCGTGCAAACTTGAGTACCGTGTCGGTGACATTGAACGATGCGTCGCTATCGTCATCGCTTGACGACCGCATATAGAGCCTGTAATGGCCGTACCCTTCCGCGTAGCTGCGTCCCATGTGCCTTCGTCGTGACAGGCCATTGAATGTCACCAGCGCATTTTGTGACGCACATGAAACTCCGCTCGAGTTGAATAGCCGAAATATGGTGCGCACATCCAAACTAACTGTCGGGAATTGTTGCGCGGTGTCGTTTGACATGAGCGGAGCTATGGACGTACCAAGAGTCACGTTGCTCGAAGATTCGCTGTCCGGTATTGCGACTATGGCACACGCATTGTTGGAAACCGTACCACACACCGGGCCACCAAAGTCGCCAACACAAATACAAGCGCACTCATTATTCTTGACAACGCTGACTCCATTATTCTCACAAGGAAGACTAGTTTCGCATTCGGATGCCGTTAAGGTGACGGCAGTGGCGGACGGTGCCATGGGTGCAGCAGTAGCTGCCAACAAAGAAGGTAATGTTGTTGAGGTAGATTGCGACGAACCTAGAGAATGCGGCGCCGGAGGTGGTGGCGATTGCTGGTGGGATGCAACTTGTAACGGCACGACAATGCAGACAACAATAGTTATTATGATGCCAAGGGCTATCAGCGTAAAAATCCACCACCGAAGACCAAAGACGCGGTTCCGGTTTCGTAGAACGGCAACCGGTCGTTGATCGTACCCATCAGGCGAGACTGGTGTACGGGAATGTCGAGCTGCGGCCATGCCCCTCGATGTGTGCTTATCTGTATTTGTGGGCCGTCTGGCATGCGACACCTCAATTGCTCGATTTGGTATGTGCGAAGCAGCAGCAGTTCCGCGAAAACTACTCGTAGCTCGTTTCACCAGGTCACCTATGGACGCTATGCTTAACCTATCAAATATCTTTGTACTTTCAATATCTAATGGTGGAGGCTTTGTCTTTCGCACAATACCAGGCTTGCCGGTCCTCCCGAACCCAGCATTTCCAGTCGAAATTGGAATATCGCGTATCGACGACGAGTCACCTGTGCCGAGCAATTCCTCTTTATCAATAGGCTTGCCATGAACTAAAACTCCTGCCAGCATTCGATCACCCTGCGGTGTCGCATTAATTGGTGGTGGGGTCGACTCTACCAGAGGCCAAAGCATGTCGTTGGCTTTTTCCACTTGTGTGCTGAGCGACGGCGTCATGAGTTGTCGCGCAGTTCCGACTCCCCGGAGCATCTGACTGACAGAACCATGCTGGGTGACACTGACAATTTCCGCCTGGGCCTCGTCGATGTCGTCCACGTCAACGACGCTGAATCGGGAATCAGTAAAGTCAATGTGCGAAGGCAATATTGTTGGACGATTGTCAGAGCTGGAAGAGCGGGCCGTGGCGGACACTAGATCGGACGGTGTTGTGTCCGCCGAGATTGCAGGGGACAGTGACATCCTTCCTGAGGCAAGTCTGGATGACTATCTACATGTTAAAAAATTGCAAGGACTAGGACAATGCAAAGACCTCTATGGGAATCGCAAGGAGTGAAGAAAGGAAAGTACCATGGGCTAAGCGGTCGACCGTGGAAAGTAGATTTGCCAACGCATTATACTGAGACTAAGCTGATACAGATGATGAGATGGACGACAACAAAGCACAGTAGCTGCTTGAAAGAGCTTTCGCGTAGGAGGCAGTAGCAGGTTCGGTTCGAACGCGAAGGCGAAACGATTGGTTCTAGCCAGCTCGAGATGAGAGAGCAAAGTATTTGTTCGCGTAGACAGGAGCAAACGCAAAGTTATAGGAGACGAGACCGAGGAATGCAGCGGCGAGAAATGACTACCACGGTAGCAAAGTGACACCAGCCGCGTTGGATGATGACTTTGACGACGATGGAGATGCGGCGTGAGGCGTGGCAGCGGTTGTAGTTAAGCGAAAAAGCGAGAGAGGAGACGTAGTGAGTGTAATAATTCGCCGACTTATGTGATCCGCTGCCGAAGCCCGAAACGGTTAGTGTTTTGATGTATGCCCCTGGCACCTGCGCTAGCGCGTGCGACACTCACCGTTGCCGTCAGCCCAGCCTCTCAGCCCAATTGGCCCATTAACGCTTTGGCTGCTCTTGCGTTAGCCAATCCACTAATTCTACTATCTCCGTCCTGAATAATGACGTTAAATACCGGCGTCATTCAACTTCAAAATATTTTCTTAGTCGCCAGCGCTATATTCAGAGATAGTATTTTAGGAAGGCTGACTTGCTGCTAAAGCAGAATGTGCAATATGCAAGCTAAACCAGCTTTTTTCGCCCCCCTGCCAACTCAATCCGACTTGTCTCGTCCACCAGCGAACCAACTGAAACGAACACGCGCCATATATTATATTATTATTGTCTATTATGGTGCATTCCGGTTTCCACGACAATATATGATAAAACCCTAACCCAGAGGCATTTAAGTTTGGGAGGCTGAAAGCTTCGTATCCTTCCGGATGTGGGCCTTTCCAGCATTCTGGGCCCCTGTCACAGTCACGTAAATATATATAAGTTATATTTATTAACCGCCAGCTAACAACGAAGAACACTATATAACGAAGCGAAAACACGGTGAAGCATAAGCTGAAATCAAATGCGACGCAACGCACGACTGAACCCAGACGATGCTGCCAAGCAGAATCAAATTTTTGAGGCTATCAGATGAGCAGTCTGATTGGCGCCAGGCCTTCATAACATTTATTCCTCCATTAAGAGACCGCTCTATGGACTTCTTACCTGGACGCGCCATACGTGGATTTTGTAATATTGAGATGCGATCGTCGATCGAATATGTTTGTTTACGCGTTGTACTTGCTTCGCCTACCCGACCAGAGTCCCAACCGGACATCACAATATAAATTTCGCACAGAAAGTAGAGTACACTCAGTGTGTTCCTTGAAGTTACTTTGGTAACCGGGATAAAGGAACTGCTCTAAATCTATCGTGGATAACCAATCCCAATAAATTCAGCGACCTGATGTTTATTCTGCTTCACTGAGAGGATAATTGTTAGTGACCACGTCACTGCAGGGTTAGTGGTACTATCACTAAATCGAGGTTCTGTACACACCTATCATAGATGCTGGCGTTATATTCCTCAATACGTCAACTACTCAACTCTCGTATTTCCAGCATGAACGTTTCAAATAACGAAGCATATTCTACAACATGACTTTTATATTACCGTGTCCCATCCGCATCTCTATGCCATCCAATTAATACCGATAACTCTCAGATCTATTTGACAACTTCGGCGCCCTCAATCTTTCCTCTGACCGCATGTCCGCCGATCTCGCGCACCGCGACGTTCACCTTCATGTCGGCCGCAATGTTAATAATGACCTCAATCTTGGCTCCCGCTTTGACGCTCTTCAACCCAACTTCTGCGATTTTGGTCACAGCTTTGACAACCTTCTCCCTCTCCTCGTCGTCCTCGTCGTCTTCAAACTCGTCCTCGCCAAACTCATCCTCTTCATCATTTCCATGAGCATCGCCGTTCTCGTTTGGCCTTTCGATCTTTTTGGTGATGATCTCGGACTCGCCCTCCCATATCTCGACGACAACATCGCCGCCTTCCTTTGGCGCCTCGAACATCTTTGATTTCCGAATGGGGACGGCAGTATAGCTCTCCAACATAGTCGCAAACGTGCCGTGTCCAAGCACGATACCGACAGGCTTGGTGAGATGTGGCGCGTTCGTGACAACGGGTTGCATAGATTCCTCAATGTCGCGCTTCTCAAACTCCTGAACGAGCGATGCCTGTATTGCCGCACCGCGCGCTACTAATTCGGCCGGGTTCAACGCCTTGGGGCTAGTAGCTGGCGCCTCGATCTTCGTAGTCTCTGGGAACAGCGATTCGATCCGCGACGCGATCTTAGGAGTGTGCGAACTTCCACCGACCAAGACAACCTCATCAACATCCAAAACGTCTAGACCAGCCTTCTTGACAAGTTCCTCCACGAAGGACGCAACATTATCCAGAGCTTTCCGGGCAAGCATCTCGTACCGTAGTCGGTTGATCGTTGAATGGAAATCCAATCCACCAGCCAAACTCTCAATCGAAATAGTTGCACTGTTGCTCGCACTCAATGTCTTCTTAGTAACCTCGGCCTCTGCGGCTAACTTTGCGAACGACCGCGCAGACTCAGTTCGTGGGTCAATACCATGCTTCTTATCAAATTCTTTCGCAAAATGGTCGATTAATGTCTGATCCAGCGCCGTGCCGCCGAGCTCGTAGTTGTGGGCGGTCGCAAGAACAGTGTACATACCACCTCTGACAGCAATAACCGCACCATCGCTTCGTGTCGCACCGAAATCCGCAACAAGAACAATTCGATCTTCAGGGAATGCACCGTTGTTGGCGACATCGTATGCGAGAAGAGCCGCTACTGGTTCGTGGATGATCTGAAGAACATTGATACCAGCCGCCTCGGCAATCGCGTTGAGCTCTTGGCGTTGAGAGTTAGAGAAATCAGTTGGAACAGCAATCACCGCTCCGGTAATGGGCTTTCCTAAGAAATCAAACGCGGATTCTTTCAATCTAGCCAAATGCCGTCTCGCAATTTCCGCCACGGAAATAAATTCCGGCTGCGCACCTTCTTCCGACGAAAGGACAATCTTGTATCCAACAACACCATCTTGCTCGACAGGATGAGCCGATCTATGCGAGTACGTGGGATCGATCTCCGCATACGACTTGCCGATAAAGTCGTGGAAATTGGCGACAGTATTCTCCGAGTTTCGGACAAGCTGTGCCTTGGCTTGGAAACCGTGGTATTCGTCTTCACCGACATAAGCTAGGACAGATGGGATGCTTCTGTCACCGTCCTGGTTGGCAATTACTTCAACCTTCCCGTCCTGTTACACTATATCAGTATACCAAACACTCAAACTTAAATATGAAACGGCGAGATCAGAGACAAGCAGCAAGCAATGCTGCGCGCCTTCAATCAAAAATGGAACGTACTTTCGCAGGAAAGGCAATCGAAGAATTGTCATTTCCAAACGAGATACCAATAACAGCAGTCGTGCCTTCAATATTATCGGCACCGTTCTCGGTATCCATATTTTCTTGATTTATGCAACTAGTTTTATCGCTATAAAGCGCGCAACGATTTGGAGGTGTATGACAGGTAACTTATCGGGATTTTTAAAAAAAAAAGTTCACAGGACCTGTTTGTGATCTGCACTTCCTCGGTGTTGAAAATTTGATGCTTGGTCACAAACATTGTGAGCCAGGCAAGGAATATAGCAACAACTCCTGAGAGCCGCACGTCTGCACTAAATTGAAGCAACCAGGCCTGCCGACATCTGATTATTACTATTAACTTCACTCCTATTCGCATTAATTAACACTCAACACATGTGAGTCACTATGATACAACCCGACAAGACAATATTATGTATGTATACCTAATGTAAATACAGTAAAATAGCCAAACTAAATATCAATAATTTTCCGAACGCCAATGTTTAGGTAGATAAATAAAAATTAAATCGGAGATGAGTCAAGTCACCAATGCTTGAATGCGCCACGTCTTAAATCCGGTAGAGGCATTCGTCCAATCTATGCCCTCTTCTTTACGAAAAATCATGCACTAAATTCGCGGTGCAGTTATAGACGCTGACATGGGCGTCATGTGAATTATTAGCTGCCATCACCATTCTGTGTGGGTGAAAACACACCGCGGAGACGTACTGCATTCGGTTCTGAAGCATGTATCCGCTATTGTTCTTGACTGTCGCAGAATGTTCGCCCGACAGACGCCAGATCTTGACCATCTGTGAACCAGTGGCAAGAATCGGGGCATGTTCGTGAACATATGTAGCTCGCATGCCGCGCTCGTGAGCTTGGAAGCTGAGGACTGGATCATCCATTCGCAGGTCCCATAAATGAATCTTTCCATCAACACTGATTTCGTTAGTCTCAAGTTCTGCCTTATATGTCAGATTCGCAGAAATCTCAGACACATACCTTCCACTAGCAAGCTCTCGGGCACCACCGCGTTGCATATGCACATTCAACACCCAGCTCTTATGATATTTCCATACCTTTACCATCGCTTCCCTTGGGTCAATTCTGCGGTCATACACTCTCAAGGCACCGTCGCCAAATCCAGCAATGAAAATGTGGCCAGCAACTTGGTCAGACGTCAGCGACGTGATAGGACTACCCGATCGGGCCGGGATATCGGCCATGCAAAGTTCTCTTGGAGCGTCCCAAAGTCGGATAACCTTTACATCACCACCAACAAGCATTGTACCACGACCCTGCTGCCAATCCGCAACGAGACCGCTAGACTTGTTTGAAGGTAACATGTCCGTCAGTGCGCGCCACGCGCAAGCGAGCTCGATCCTATCTTCTGACTCGTAGTTCCTGTAGAGTCTGATAACACCGTCACCGGCTCCAGTCATCAGGAGCGGAACGTCATCTTCGTTGATTAGCTTCGCCTCCGTAATTTTTGTTCCAGGTGGATTCGCATTGCAAAACCTGTTCAACTTCTTATTTTCAGGCCAATGCCACACGCTTAACAATAGTTAGCTTTTCTCCATTCCATCAAACTTCTCTAAATCAACCACGTACGTGACACCATCCCGATCATCCACGGCGATCAAGTGCGGCTCAAACTGAGCAAAAACTAGCTTGGTAGGCTGGGTCGCATTGTTCAAAAATCCAATCTGAAAATTCCACGATGAATTCGAGGCCAGTTCCTTCTGTGGCTGTGTATATGCCAGCGTCTTCTCATTTCTTGTGCGGCGCCACAAGCGTTGGTTATAGTCCACGCTGCCTGGCTCATCCATCTCGGCCTGACTCATTTGCGGTTCTTGGAAATACTCGCATGACCACTCAAAAAAGCCGGAGCGAAGAGGTATGGTCAACGACTCATGTGACTTGCGCCGTTTGTAGCGGGCTGTGTTGGGATGGATTCCAGTGCCATAAGGGATCGTCGAGACTGAGACGCCGTTCGCGACAGGCGGCTGGTTGATTTCAGGCACCGGCGAGCCTGTATCACTGTATCCCAAAGCCAGGTTCCGCAGTGACGTGGCAATTGAAACGGATCGTCGCAGAGTGGAAGCAAGGACTGACGCTGACCCATTGCGAAGTGGTGATGCTGTCGAAGATTGTGAATTTATAGATGAGGTCTCTGTATCTCGAATTGCGCTTACAGCGGGACTCTGCTTTACCATGGGATATTTTGCAGCGGTTTCCATCAGGTCCTCCGCGACGCGAGCCAATGGTGACTGTAGTAGAAGAAGATAAACGTAGCTCACTACATCACACGCCATGTCGCCAACCTCCACGAACGGATCTGTAGATAAAACGAGCAGCGCCTTCCAGACTCCCACGAAAATTGTACTATGTGGAAAGTCAAGAGACACCAATGACGGCACATTATTACTTCGCGTAGTATCTCGCTGTGCCTTATCCTGTTCAAGCTGCCGGAAAGCAATTACCATAAACTTCGAAGCGTAATGCTTCACGAAGCGCGAAAATAGGACAACAATCTCCTTGCGAACCATTCCGGATCCGTCGCCGGTCAACTTCAGTGTTGCAAAGGCAATCTGGGCTTCTCGATTCTCAACGTCCACGTTGAATTCTTCTGACGCGATTTCGTTATCCGACGTCTCTAAGAATGATGATAAGGCAACCAACACCGCAGTACGGACTTCAGGAACGGGATCCTCCAACAAGAGGGCCAGTTTGGCAGGCGCATCCTCACGAACTCCCATCCACTTGGCTTCCGGATTAGCTTCCCAGAGCTGAGAGATACACAAGCACGCCCATTGGCGGAGGAGGGCGCTATCTGGGTTCTGTATATGTATCAAACAAGCTGGCAGGACGTCTGGACCCATGCAGGCACGTTGCGCTGCCTTGTTGCCGCAACAGAATAACGCGATAATGAATGCACACATCGCATGGTGCTCTCCGACATTCTCGGCACCTGTCGGGACTCCTTCTTTCGACGTGAGTATCTGAATAAAGTAACTGTATCCATTATCCTTCAATAATTCTTGTTGAATATTCTGGTAGTCAACTGACATGATGCGTGCCCAAATGAATACCAATACCGGGCGTAGCTCTTGAGCCGGGGATTGCAGTAACTTCAAGACATAGGGGAAAATGCCGATAGATAATGCAAGATATACAGCCCATGGCCCCAGATCCAAGAACCTACTTAGCAATATTAACGCTCGGAGCCGATGAACCTGTGATAGGAGAACCTGCAGGACAACTGGCAATTGCTCTGGAGGTCTTTTTGTCTTCGATCCGTATTTCAGCCAGATCTCGAATGCCGTGAGTTGCTCCTCGAAAAATGTAGAATGCTTGTATTCATATGGTGGTCCGCCTTCTTCCGCCGCCTCAAGCATAGGTAGCTGTGCTAGACATTGGTCAACCGCTAGATCCCAGGATTCCCACATAGGATGATTGTGTGTTGCCGGAAGCTTTGGCTCCGAGATTGGATGGCAGTTATGAACTCTCAAGATACGCTCCGCAAGCAAGAAATTTCGGAACAATGCCGCAACCATCAAATCTTGCCGGAAAAGTTTCTTAAATAGTGGTGCTTCTAACAGTGACCATGCAATCGTGTCCGTAATAGCTGTGAAAATCCAGTTCAGCTCGCCTAGTGGCGTCCTCCGATCGGCTAACCGACCAGGAATAGTGACGTCTAGACTCATATTTGCCTTCGGGAGCGGCGATTGTAAAATGAACCAGCGAATTGCAATCTCGATTGGACTTGTAAGGCAGCAGGTGAACAAATCCATTGGCAAGTCGGGATTCATTGGTAGATACTCGTTGGCTTGGCACGCCGCGAGCTGTATACATTCACGATACTGAATACCCGGCGTTGATCCCGGAGGAATTCCGTCTTTATTCTTCATGTCATCTGTTATACGCTTTTCGACAAATCTATTGAAGTTCGCGACAATGTTTCCTGCTGCATGACAGTCATAGACAAATAGGCAAGGCGCGCCTAGCCAGGATTGCAGGTCGTAGATAGAAACTGGAATATATTGAGTGTACCCCTTATTGAATACCCAAATCTCACCAGATGCAGTCGGTTTAGGGACACCATGTCCGTTGTAATGAAATAAGACGCGCTCATCCTTAGCACCACGGCGAAGACTAACGCAAAATCGCTTCGCATCTTCAACGTTCGGATCCAGACTTTGTTTATATCTAGTCCGCATGCTGAGAGTCTCATACTGACTTTGCAAATTTTTTGCAATCAACTCTGTAGCTTTCTTCGAATCCTGATGTTCCGTGGGGTCGACCCATGCCTCCAATTTCGCGCATGGTTCTGTCTTGACAACGTCTGGAGGATCGACTCCTAAATTCAGACATAAAACAATTGCTGCCGATACTGTTTTTTGCCGATCTTTCATCCTCCAATCTGGAAGTGTCGCGTCTGACTCCACCAGTGGTTTAGGATTTCCGGCCGTTTCGTGTCGTTTGTCATCGAAATAAATATAGAAATTCTTCGTGATGCATCGTTAGCGGAACGAGAAAATTATTGAGCAATATGATGACACAAACCTGAGCCAGTAAATTCATGTAGTACTCTGAGTTGTACACATCCTCAAAGCCATGTCTGAGCGCCATGCGTTCATGATACTTGAATGCCGCATCGTTTGGATCGTCGCGTAAGGGCTCTTCTATTCCCGACAGGACCATATTTGAGCTCTGGCTTCCTGAAATTCCATTGCTGCTTATTGAGTCCGGATGGTGCCCATTAACTGCCGCCTCGGTTCCATCATTTATTACATACCCATGGGATGTCAGGATACCGTCTATGTGAATCGATGACGTATGCGAAATTGGTAACGGCTCATTCATATCGGACACTATGTTCTCGATCGAATCGAGTATGCTGTAAGGGCGAGTCTCGCTGACCGAACTGTTTGGGACCAGCTCAACAGACTGTCGAATCGACGGCTCGTTGCGATGAGATCAAGCTCAAAAATAACGCAGGATCCACCAACGCTGGATGAGAGAACTAAATATGTGATAGATTCATACAGGTCGATCGTGTCTTATTAGGCAAGAACCGTACACGGTGTGAGTGCAGCACTGCAGTGCTATTTCTCCTAGATTTCGTTGAGGGGGTCGTGGGAAAATTGTTACCAGTGCGCACTTTGCTGGCAGCGAGTCTTTGGATTCACTTAGGGTTGGTGAACGGAATCTGCGCCTCACAAGACTTTCACGTCGGGCGGGCCTACGATTGTAACCATAATCATCACGTTTAGGCTTGCTAGCAAATTGAAGTCAACTGATGGATAAGAGCTGCTGTCAAATTGTACGGTATGCAATCTGTCATGGGCTTCCTTACGACAGTGGAGAGTTACACCGTGGTTTAGATCATCTCTTCACTTAGTGATCAGCTCGTTTGATATGCCAACAGTATCGTATTGGACAATGTGGAAATTCTGATAGCTGTACCAAACGACTCTAACATAAAAATAACTTAAAATCGAAATGAAATAATATTAAATTTTAAGGACCGTTCTTAGAAAACTCTCGAGTTACAAGTTCCTCCATAATATATGCTCTATTGATTCTCCAGCTTTTGCTACCCGGAATACTCCCAGTCTCAGAAATCGTGCTCAGAAGCCGTGACCACGACAACGCACTCACGACGATTTAGAATACGAATGACCCTCGATCTCACGTCGTCGGAGGGACGCATTATTTAACTGCAACTTTATATATATCAACTAGACGAATTCGTATCAGCTGCTACCCCAGCACGTAAACATGGTCCAAGATGGAGAGTTGCCCACGATCGCAGTGGAGCATGATCCAGATCAGTTAGATGACCTAACTATTCTGCGATTAACCCAGGAGATTAAAGACGTCGAAGCGTCCAAGGTATGTGAGGTATTGGCCCTGAAGGCTTGAGTTCTGTACTGTTAATTCGTGGCCGGAGTAATTAGAATCCATTGGTGGGAGAATTCAAATCTATCAGCGTTCTGCTAGACGAATATAAGGATGCCACATTTCGGAGTAAGATAAAAGTATGTTTTGCTTGATAGACAATTTGTGCAACAGATTGACAAACTGACGAATGTCAGGCACTCGGTGGAGGCAATGCTGGATATCGACCGGTTAGAGGAGACGGCAACTGCGCATGGAGAGGTGAGCAAGCGCGGGGATCCGGCATTTGGCGATGCTCTAGCTAATAGTTGCGTAGCTTTTGCGTTCAGATATTTTGAGTTACTATCGAAGCTATCGAAAGAAGAGATTGAAGCATCATCAAAGTTTCTACAGTCTCGAACGGGCTTACTCGATGCAGCTGGATACAGCGAGACAGGCTACATAGATTTTGTCGAAGAGACGTTCAATCTCTTCCAGAAACTTCCGGATATAACACCAGAGCAGTTAGTCTCTGAATTCAATAATGCAGAAGTCTCATCAGCAATCATAGTACATTTCAGATTATTAGCGGCCGCGTATATCAAGACGCACTCGGGCGACTACCTTCCTTTTATCGACGACGGAGAGGGTGCTGATATCAGCGAGTATTGTAACCGCAACATAGAGGCATTTTCAGTGGAAGCAGATCATCTGGCGTTGAGTGCATTGGTAAACTCAATGACTACTGTGGACCTGGGAGTGGTGTACATGGACCGTAGCGCCGGTGAAGAAGCCGTTGTTCATAATTTTTTTCCGGCGGAATCAGCAGCTGAAGTAGATCCGCCTTTACTCAAGATAGATTTATTGTATAGACCCGGGCACTACGACATATTCTACAAATAGTGTGGTTGCGAAAGTTCAATTGAGCTTGTCACGGCGGATTAATCATCAGATTTCATTTTTATTCACATCGAGTATCGTTACGCTCGCTAGATTGCATAGCAATAGATTGTACATATTGGCTCGTAAAGCGAATCTTTGCCTTTGAGACTACTTTTCTGGATATGCGGGAGCAGAAAAATATGCCCCATCCCGAAGTAGAGCGTGACTCTTCGCCGGGTGCCTGAGTGCTAAGGCCTTGCGAGCCGCAAAAACTTACGCATCTTGCCCTGAACTGAGTCGGTGGCAGGTTGGCTGCTATTAACATCTCGAAGGTTCCTGCACGAGCGCCTTCATCTGTGCTTGCGTCTGCTGATCTCGCTACCGAACTGCATGCTTTTAACGACAGTCTGTAAAGTTTTCCGGAGTGGCAGATAGTTTGCCGATCACAGTTTTACTACAGGCTCTTGAATAAACGAACGCATGAATGGAGGCGATGCTATTGATGTTGGCCACCCTAACCCTAGCATAAAAATACTCCAGCGCGATGACATCATCTTGATGTAGTCACCGTGTTTGCCCCGCGCCTCACGCTTGCTCATCAAAGCCGCACGTGATTCACTCAGCGGATCACACAGCTCTGACTCTTGTTGAACACACCATCACCGAGCTCGAACATGTGCTTGCGGACGCAGAGGAGGCAATGGAACCTAACAAAACAAAAAATAAGGCTTCTCGATGCATTGACTGGGCACTGCGTCACTGACCATAGTTAGCGAGCTATGTTACTGCTATGGGTACGAATGCAGCTGTGATATAAATTTATTTTACACGGGGGAAGTCGCCTGGTCATCGTGCACTTAGTGCTTGGTGCCTTGTCGATCTCGATCGTGTGCAAAAACTGCCAAAGCGCCGCTCTCGAACGTTTACGTAGTTGTCCAGAACTTCGACGTCAATCATTCCCCCCCGCAAAAAAAAATATAGGCACCCTAACCATGATCTATATAACGCCGCACTGTCCATCACCTCGATTGAGGCCATATTTTGTTTTCGATCTCTTGCCAGTTGCCTCTACAGTTCTTTGTTCCAAAATTATCTGCATCCTACTGGTTTTCAATCTCTAATCTAACACGATAAGCAATGGCGGCAAGGAATATTTTGGTTGCGTTGTTGCCTTTCATTCTGGTATCTGGGTATGCCTTGTTCCTTGCATTTGACCTTCTTAAGCCGTGATGTGATAGTTAGTTACTAACAATTGTCCACAGCGCCACTCTGCTTCTGTTATTTATCGTTCTCGCCGGCATCAAAGACTCTAATCCACTGAATCGGATTTTCTACTTTCAGGCCGACACATCAGGAATCGGCAATGCGCCTTCAACTTCTCGGTGGACGCTCTGGAACGTTTGCAGCGTTAGCAATGGACTCAACTCCAATTGCACTCCCAATAAGCCTGCCTATGCATTCCAGCCAGATGTTAACTTCGGATCGACTTCTGGAGTTCCTTCGGCCATCCTCAACAATCACAGCACGTACTACTACCTCTCGCGGTTCGCATTTGCGTTCTTTTTGATCGCGGTGATTTTCTCCGGTTTTGCGTTCTTGAGCGGATTGGTACGAAATACGGTCCACTGGTCTGAGATAAATCAACTAACATAACTGAATATAGTTCGCTCTATGCTCCCGTTTGGCCTTGCCTGTCACGGCGGGGTTAGCTATTGCGGCCCTCATCATAGATATCATCGCTTCCTCGCTTGCCACTGCCTTATACGTTAAGGCCCGCAATGCGTTTCACTCAGAAGGTCGTAGTGCTCATCTTGGCGTTAAGCTCTTCGCCTTCGCCTGGACTTCCGTGGCGTGCCTCATCCTCTGTTCGGTTGGATACCTACTTGCTTTCCGCGCCGGCCGAGCGAGAACCCGTGGTGCGGTTCCATTAGAAGAAGAGAAGCGAAGAGGCCGCTTCTTCCGACGACGCCGTGCGTATCCCGCCGAAGGAGAGAGTGGGACTCATGTGATGGAGCCACAGAGCACACACGAGCAATCTAGCTTCTAAGTTGCCAACGCCAGCGTATACAAAGAAATAACGAACGAAGACCCCGCAAACTATCGAACAGTGGAAGTCAGCGAGTCATTAATATTGGGTGTGTATTGGAAAGGATCTTGACTAGTTATTTGGAGCAGTCAAAGACCTAATATCTGTTGCTCTTTTTCCTTCTTGTAATCTAATGTAATATTTTAATGATTTTGATCCACATTTTCATTTTATGCCGCCGATGACAAGTTGTAAGATAGCAGTATTCGTTTAACAACACTCTGGTAAGTTCCACAAAAGAGATGACAGTAAACATTATTATTTAGTTAGATACACAGGGTAGGTGTCACTATCACAAACCTAAAAAGGCTAAAGAAAGTGGTGGTGGTGTCACGGAGAATAAGCCGTGCAATGCATCATATTTGGATGCTGACCATTCTGGATCTCGCAGGGGCCATGTGGTCTTTACTAGGCTTTATTATTTGGGGGGGCCGAACTAGCAAGTGAGCCATTCCGTGCCCCCGAGAACCACTTCCCATTTTAGCCGTCGGATGGCTGTTGCTAGGGTTAGCTTGTATTAAAGGACATAGGGCTTAAGCCCGTTAAGATTCTGACAACCGGTGAGACTGTACCTCAGCCGGTCCCAGTCACATGCAGAGCTATAGATATTTCTAGGGTCCAGGGTTTCGGAACATTCTATAATCGTCTGCAAACTGTTGTATGTGTGGAACAGCAGCCATTCCCAGTTCGCAACGCGCAAGTTTAAAAAGCACCACCTCTGACGCAACAACTTTGAGGAGTTTTTCATCCATCGCAAATACATACTCACGCATCAAACATCCAAGAGCATCGCATATTATAGAAATGCCTCGATCATCTTCACGTCGTTCTGCTCCCGCACCGGCCGCTAGACGGCCAATGTCCACTACGGCTGCTCCTCCCGCCCATCACCAACCTCATCCCCCACCTGTCCCTGTTCAGCAGCAGCCCGTGATCGTTCAGGGTCAGCAGCCCTCGCTTTTCGGACAGGTAAGACTTTTGTCTTTTAATACTAGCATTTTGTAACTCAAAACTAATTAATCATTATAGATGGCTTCTACTGCTGCCGGTGTCGCTGTTGGATCCACAGTCGGTCATGCTCTAGGTGGCGCTCTTGGAGGCCTCTTCGGCGGTGGCTCCTCTGCTCCTCCCGCCGAGCAACCCCAGGCCGCTGCTCCTCTTGCACCTCAGCCAACTTCGTATGCGTACAGCAACAACCAGCAAGGCGGTGTTTGCGACGTCGACGCGCGGAATTTCACCAAATGTCTCGATGACAATAGCGGAAACATGCAGATTTGTGACTGGTATCTGCAACAGCTTAAGGCATGCCAGGAGATGAGCAGAAACTACTAGATTCTTAAATTTTGGACCTTGCCGGTGTTCTGTACATGAATCGAAATCTTTCTATTAGATTTTATCCTCAACATTAGTACATAGTATCATTTTTCGAAGGGTTTAGCAATCGGATTATAGTGGAAAATTCATGGTAGAGGAGACGACGGCACAAAAGGAACGTTTGGCTCTGGACTAGCTCAATTTGATTGAAACTTGGATATAGCCAGCAACCTAGTATGGGATTAAATGTAATTTTCAGCGTTTCAAGAGGAGATGTTCGAGAGATCTTAATACATTCCCTATTCATCCTTTTTTTTTCCGCTGGCCCCCGCGCTTGACTTGCGCTTTGCTCTTATTGTTCGGGAAGGATTACCGACTATTTTGAGTGCTCTATGTTGCCCTATATACGTTTACTTTCTGTCTGATCGTCGTAAGGTTCCGCATTTTACATCATTATAGGGAAGTAACATTATTGCATGGAATCTAGTGCGAACAAAAATAATCATTTAAAACAATCAACCGTCCAATAACACCTCATACCTTCAACGTGAACCTGAATTCAAGCATTGAAACGCTATCTCGTGGCTGAAACTTTCAAAACCACATATTCCCAAAAACATTGGATGAAACTCAGCGGGCAACTAAGTCTTAGATAATTATTACATGACACTTGACAACCCAAGCGCCTCTATGCAGAAATACATCTATTATATAGCCGTTTTACCTCATCACATTATTTTACAGCCGCTGTCAGGCGGATCATCTTTGGCTCCTGTATCCGAATTAGCTTCATACAATCACTAATCTCTGGCGGTGCCACATTACCCTTAGGCTTAGCACTCAGTGCGCATCGAGCCGCCTCAGTGAAGCACTCATTAACTCCTCTATTCTTCTTCGCTGAACATTCCAAATATCGTAGAGCACCGATCTTCTGTGCAACTTGCAGACCCTCATCATAGCTGATATACGACCGTCGCCCATCCCCGAACCCATTGCCATTTGCATCGTCGCTGACTGTACTTCGTAGATCGCATTTCAAAGCCACCAAGACCAACTTAACTCCTTCGCAATGGTCAGCAATTTCTCCAACCCATCTGCTCTGAACATTTTCTAAAGAGTCTCGGGAGTCGATCTAGACCACATTAGTATGTGATAAAAAAAATCTAACACTAATGTTTTCCAAACGCAACAGGCACATACACTAAAGCATAGCATGATTGTATGAGTGTCGTTATATGATAGGGATCGCAACCGGTCAAATTCCTCCTGACCTATATGTTGACACAATTTGCGTTAGTTTTTTAGTCGGTCGTCTAAATATGCAGCAGTGGACATACCAGCTGTATCCCACAGCGACAACTGGACAGCCGTACCGTCAATAAAAATGTCGTGAACATAATTTTCAAAGACGGTGGGCTCGTAGACTTGTGGGAAATATCCTCGAGTGAAGACGTTCAATAATGAAGTCTTGCCACAGGCACCGTCGCCTAGAATGACAATTTTGCGTGATACTATACACACCGTTAGTATCACAACTCAATTCACGTATATATGAATACCCTTAGATCCAAGTGTTCTAAGGACAAAGTGCGTATATTGGTGTTGGGTAATAAGGAGGCACTTACTTGGCCTTTTGGCACTTCCGCAGAGAGGCATGGTGCAGTTACTACCGCTAACAGCAGGCCTCGAAAAAATAAAATATAATTTATTAAACCGCTGCCGTACTCAAACTGAGATTCCTCGTAGAACTAATTCGTTTGTATCTCTAGCGCAAAGGTTGCCACCGACAAATTTATTTACGGGGGGTTGATGAACGGCGAAACCAACGGCTGCAAACACCGCGACAAGACTAGCCCGGCGCGGTATTATTGTCTGTTGCCTCTTTCCTCGTGTGGCAAAGCAGTCTTCGGGATAAATATGAACTTTGCCTCGAACTCTCTGTGGCTTAGTCCACATAATTGCGCTAACTTGCCACATGGTATAAGCCACATATTCATCGCCCACCCGTTGCCATTGTTGCGAGGCCCATAAGGGCAAAATACAGGAACTAGATTTTTCATAGATGTCAGCTGTGCAATCCCAATTTTTACCTACTGGGTGTTAACTGTTAAAATGTTAGAAACCGATATTTTTACCTGCGGGCGGCCGAACGAATCAGCGGACCAAATTTCTTGCAGAGAATATTTCGGTATCACGTGGCTCCATGTTCCCCTCACTACTGTGACCAATAACTTGTGATCTCACTCTCTGTTGAATCACACAATAAAATACGGGTAACTTTTCGATCCCAAAAATTTCGTCGGACTCATTCACTTTTGTTTTGTGCAAACGCATTATTCAATCTATCCACTGCGGAGTGATTAATATTTGAATAATAGAACAATGCCCGAAGAAACTAAGTCTGAAGAGCCACCGCTTGCTACGCCGCCTGCTACCCCTGCACCAGCTCCGGCTGACGAGGTCATTTTGGGGTAAGTACAGCTTTTGATCCTAGAATACGCTGGGACGTGGGCTGATTTGTTCGCTCTAAGTGAGGATGGTCAGCCTCTGTCCAAAAAGGCCCTGAAGAAGCTTGAGGCTCAGCGTGAGAAGGAGCGCAAAAAGGCTGAGAAGGCTGCCAAACTTGCTGCGGAGCAGGCTGCTAAGGAAGCTAATGAGGTTGTAAGTACGATTGGTGTTTCGTTGTTGTCGTGTGATCTACGACATTCTGTAAGTAACCAATATCGTTTTTTTAACGTAAATCGTTTTGCAGGACTACTCAGTTGGCAAATACGGAAAGTTGCCGCTAATCCAGAGCACTACGAAGACCGGAGTTAAGAGAATCCAGATCCAGGATGTGGACAAAACATGGGAAGGAAAGGAAGTTGTCTTCCGTGCTAGAATTCACACCTCAAGATTACAGGGTGAGCACATTATTGCGCAGCGAAAATTTTGAAACGGGCTCTCATATCTGTAGGGAACAAGATGTGCTTCTTTTCCTTCCGCCAGCAGAATGCTCTTATCCAAGGTATTCTCGTCGCCAACAAAGATACCGTCTCCAAGCAGTTCATTAAATGGGCCGGTTCTATTTCTCTTGAAAGCATTGTCTTAGTCCACGGAAAGGTTGCGGCTGCTCCCGATTTGATTCGATCTGCGACTGTTCAGGATGCCGAAATCCAAGTCACTCAGCTCTTTACTATTGCCGAGACCCCTAACCAACTTCCCATTCTCATTGAGGATGCTTCCCGCAGTGAGGCTGAGGCTGAAGCTGCTGGTCTGCCGGTTGTCAATCTTGACACTCGATTGAACTCTCGAGTCATTGATTTGCGAACCGTGACCAACCAGGCCATCTTCAAAATCTCGTCTGGTGTTGGCACTCTGTTCCGAGAGTACTTGCTCAAGCAGAACTTTACTGAGGTTCACTCGCCTAAGATTATGGCCGCTGCATCAGAGGGAGGCGCAAACGTTTTCAAAATTAAGTACTTCAATGGCGATGCCTATTTGGCTCAGTCTCCGCAATTTCACAAACAGATGCTTATTGCTAGCGACTTCGAACGTGTCTTCGAAATCGCTCCCGTCTTCCGTGCTGAAGATAGTAACACTCACCGGCACATGACTGAATTTATTGGACTTGATTTGGAGATGGCATTCGAGGAGCACTATGACGAAGTGATTGATGTCCTTGTCAGCCTTTTTCATTACATTTTCACTGGCTTGAGAGAGCGATATGCTCGTGAGATTGAGTTGGTCCGAAGACAATATCCTGTCGAGGAATTTAAGTTTCCCAAGGATGGAAAAATGGTGCGGATTCCGTTCAAGGAAGGTATTGCCATGCTGAGAGAGGCTGGTCGTGACTTACCTGAGCTCGAGGATTTAAAGTAAGTGGCTTTTCGATGTTAGTTGCGTATGATGATCATTCGCTAACACTTTAGCAGTACCGAGAATGAGCGCGTCTTGGGTCAGCTTGTCCGTGACAAGTACGACACTGATTTCTACATTCTTGACAAGTTCCCTCTCGCTGTCAGACCGTTTTATACTATGCCTGACGCAGAGGATCCCAATTACTCCAACTCATATGGTATGTTTGAAACTTAGCCTGCTGTAAATACGAACTGATATTAATAAACTTTTAGATTTCTTCATGAGAGGTGAGGAGATTCTCTCTGGGGCTCAGCGAGTCCACGATGCAGAGCTACTGAAGACAAGAATGAAAGAGTGCGGAGTCGATCCCGACGGCCCTGGCTTGAAGGACTACATTGACGGATTCTCCTACGGTGCTCCTCCGCACGCTGGTGGTGGTATCGGCTTAGAGCGTGTCGTCATGTTTTTCTTAGACTTAAAAAACATTAGACGTGCGAGTTTGTTCCCGCGCGACCCCAAAAGATTGCGGCCATAGACGGACAAGCAGACTGACTCGCTGCGGTTGGCCAGCGGGTGTATGCTATACATGTATTTGAATGGAGTATTCGAACATCTTTATGAATATTGCTTGACGCAAATAGAAGACTGACGCGTTGGCTAACGCGGTTTTTCCTCCGCACCCAGTGTAGCACACGGTAGCATACAGAGACAGTAGTGGAGTGATTATTATTAGGGACAAGGACCAGCATAGCTACTCATAGGGTTTTCGCGGCGCAAGAGCAGGAGACCCTAAAGGGGACTAGTTCCTATTATCAACAGAGCTTATGCGTTGTCGTAAAACCTTAATAACGCGTGTTGCTGGTTACTTAACTTTTCCTACGGCCCCTGTTCTGGAAATAGTAAACTCTATTTCGTATTAGCGTTGCGTTCCTCATGCATGTCCGCCTTGTGTACGTTCCTGGCTTCAGGCACTGGGGCTGTTTGTGCTCGTGAACGTTTCGTGTAGACTCCCATACTATTTTTTGAAGCCCCAACTTCCTCTCAGTCCTGCTGCAAACTTTTCTTATAACAGTTGTCGTGAATTTGACAACTTTCAATTCGACATTGTCTTCGGATTTTTTTTTGGGTGCGTCACTAATTCGCGTCGGCGCAGCTTGGTATCTAAATATCGGGTGTTTTCTTTTTGTCGCGTCTGGAACGCGTCGCAACGTCTTACTGAGTCGAAGTTTTTCAACGCGTTAATGGCTTTCCTACACCTTCGCAAGCGCGGCAATAATGGACGAAACAGGACAGATTTGTCTCCGACCAATTCGTCCGGAACGAACTTGTCATTGACGGTTAGCAATGGTGACAGAAAAGACGCGGGCAATTTGACGCCAAAGTTATCGCAAGACGCCCGCGGTTTTTTACACCATGACCAGTCAAACAGCACCAGCAATAATGGAAGCACTACGGCCCTGATTAACGGTGGCAAGCACGGACTTCAACAGGGACAGCAAGTAGGTCAGCATGGTCGTTCTCTGCAGACTAAACAATATCCTTGGTCGCAGAAACCACTAATAGGGTCCTCATATCCGTTTCCAAGATATGGCCATTCCAGCAGTAACGCGGCTTCAAAAACAGGAGATATATATGTGTTTGGTGGCCTGAAGGGGTCTACGCCAAAGAATGATTTGTGGGTTATTGAAGTTGGTGGGTGACGCGTCTACAATTTGGGGTTTCGTTGTCGTTAGAGCTGGCATAATAACGGGCTTGGCTTAGATACATACACCGTCCGGCAATTACAAGCAGTGTCGGATCTCGTCAGTGCAAGGTACGGTCATGCATCGGAGCTCGTTGGAAATGCATTTATTGTGTTCGGAGGAGAGACACGGTACCCAGGCACCAAAGAAAAAATTGACGACAATCTATACTTCTTAAATACTTGTATGTTTGTCCACATAGAGATCTACTGTTATGAATTTTGGTTAACATTTTTAAGCTACGCATCAATGGTCAAAAGCTATCGTTACCGGTTCACGCCCTCCTGCTCGATACGGACACACCATGAATATTATTGGATCAAAACTTTACGTGTTTGGTGGCCAGTTCGACAATAATTTCTTTAATGATCTTTACTCTTTCGACTTAAATACAGGTGGGGCATGGCCATTTCCAGTGAGGTGTTGCAAATAACTAACTGTTGGTAGTTCAAGGGGCGACCACAGAATCGAGATGGGAACTCAATAAGCCAGCATCCGACGCTATTCCTCCTACACGATCTAATCATTCTGCCGCAACTTTTAATGGCAAGCTATATATGTAAGTTTGAGAGGCTGAAGTTTGGAATGCGCATTCTGATCGTGTGATAGCTTCGGTGGTACGAATTCTTCAGAATGTTATAACGACACATGGTGTTTTGACCCAATTGCCGTCACATGGAAGCAACTTAGTTGTGTGGGCTACTTTCCGAAGCCATGTGAAGGTCATAAAGCTGCTATTGTTGGGAATATTATGTACATCTTTGGTGGCAGATCCTCGGACGGTACCAATTTGCGCAACTTAGCATCTCTCAAACTTACGACCAACCGCTGGTATACATTTCAAAATATGGGGCCTGCGCCTTCCGCGAGGTCTGGCCATACTATGTCAGCGTTTGGGTCGAAAATCTTTACTTTAGGGGGCCAGCCCGCACCTGGTAGCCCGGAGGATTACTCGATGGCTTTTGTTCTCGACACTGCGAGGATACGATATCCAGTAGATGAAACGGTCGAAAAAGAGGCAACGGAAATTGATATGCCGAATATGAAGCCTGCTACGATGCCTCGCGAGAATGGCCAACGGACACACAATGCTCCTCATCATGAGAAAATGGGCTCGAATGGTGGCCCGCGAAAAGCGTCTTCGCGAGGAGTTGACCGTCAACATGCCTATGAATCTCACCGTGCCCCGCAACAGAAACTGACTGCAAACTCACTTCAATTTCCACATCCTCCGATGAGATCTCCTTATGGCACTGATTATGGGCGGCACCAGGACCATTATGATCGCATGCGTATAGCACGAGATGATTACGACCTGCATCTGCGCGGACGTATGAATCCGCCAGTTCATGCAGCTAGGCCGCAGCAATCGTTACCTGATCTCCGATACTGCAGGCAGCCGCCAGCTGCAGTACAGCGCCGCCAACTTTCGCCTCTTCGTGATATTGATGGAAATGAGATTCCTACAAGGAGCCCACAGCCTCCCTCTCTCTTATCGACGCCTAATCCAGCGTCGCCTAAGGAAAATTTTGCTTACTTCTCTGGCCAGAACAGCACTGAGTCAAAGTCTCTGACCCCATCGCCAGTGCAACGACAGAAAGAAGTAGTGGTTAGCCCGAAGCAGACCAATTCAGCAATCCAGTTATCCGAACCTCCGAATCTGGACAATGGGATGCCAGAAATGGAAAGACTGCGTAGTGCGAACAAGTGGTTCGAGACCGAACTGCTCATGGCTCGTCAAGCGGGCTATAAACTTTCTTCGCCATCTCAATTCGCTCACTTTGAACTCGAGCAGACGGCGCTGTCGAGAAATGATTCGCGGGATATGATATTTATTCAAGCGATGCTTTCTATGAAGGCAGAGATTGAGCAAGTTCGGAAGAACGTATATATTCAGACGTCTGAGGCATCGTTGAAGATTTCGGAGGTTGAGAAACAGAAAGATAATATGTTGAAAGAGCTAGGTGATGTGACGGAAGGTCATCGGGAGCCATCGCATAGTTTGACCGATGCAACGGAATTGGAAACTGCCGAGCAGGTCGATAGTGTACTGGTAGATGCCTTGCAGGCGCAGCTAGCAAATGCTCAGTCTGAAATCGAAGCAATGAAGAAAGAGACATTACAATTGACAGAACAAGTTGCGGAGGGAGAGGCTGATAAAGCTGATTTGGAGGCTGCGCGCTTGGAGTTGCAGTCTACCCAGTCTGAACTAAAGTTTGTACGTGCAGAGCTTGACGATGTGCACCAGAAATTGGGGATTCTTGAATCATCAGCTGCTGAAACTGATACACTAAGAGTGCAGCTAACCGCTGAGAAGGAAGCAGCAGAGCTTGTTCGCGGCCAGATGGCACAGCTTGAAACGCAGCTTGACGCAGCGCAGAAGCAGAATGCCGAATTGATGGTTAGTTTGGCAGCAGCAGATGCACAGATCATTGGACTTAGTCAACAATTAGAAGATTATGAAAATCATGATGAAATATACGCGGAAGTCGAGGAGGTCAAGTTAGCAATTGCGGAAAGTGCTCGGCGAGTGGAGTCTTTAGAGAAACAGGCTGACATTGCCCGCGCTGGAAAAGCATCTGCGGAAGAGAAGCTCAAAGAGGCTAAGACTGCCCTCGCAGAGTTGCAGATCAGACTGGAATCGGCAGAGTTGCAAATCGAAGAGCTCACTACTCAGAATGAGGAATTAGGCAAGGAAGTTGCGGCGTCCCAATCTGCGGTCATGGCGCGTTTTGATAAGTTTTTGGGCAAGCCTTCATTGAAAAATAAAATAGGAGAAAGCGATACGGAAGTTACGATGGCTTAACGAGAACAGTAATGCAGCATCAATCTTTTGCCGGAATTATTTGGGAGTGTCGTGGTATTTGTTTATGATCTGATAGCGAATTGGTTGTTGTGTCTTGGTCTTGGTCGATATTAGTATGTAAGTCTAAATATATATTACGCAACGTTCTATATTCCATGTATATCTAAACTTCCAAGCCATCATTATATACAAATCTACAAGGTCATCAACTTTATAGATTCCCGGCGCCAATGCTATCAAAATCGCTTTCCCATCCGTCCTCATCACCGGTAGTCGGTTTTGCGTCGCTAGCTTTCACCGTAGCCAATATCCATCCCGTAACCGTATTCAAAGAGGTCTTTGAACTAGGAACAAAATGGCCTCCTGGATGAGTATATATGACGCGTACGTCCTCCTCACATGCATCTATCAACGTCTTACTTCGCTGCTCAGATACCACCGTATCAAGCGATCCCAATACGTGCAATGTCGGCGTAGAAATCAGCGGATTGTATATATAGTTATGTTGCGGCAACGGGGACCTGAACCCGGAATACAAAACAGCAAACTTGAAAGGCGGATGATCAGGCGCTATCTTCGTGATCTGTGAACACAACATGCCGGCCAATGCCGCGCCCTGAGAAAACCCAACCGCCCCGTCAAAAGGCCCCTACACCAAATTAGCATCAACGCGGAAACGCGGAAAGCTGGCATTCAGATAAGTACCTCCTCCTTGATATACTCTGCCAAATACGCCCAAGTCTTATCTAATCCGACATACTCTTGCTTCGCCTCATCCTTAACCCACCACCCGCAGCTTTCATCGTCGATACCCTGTCCTTCTAGTTGCGCGCGTTCCTCTGGATCAGCGCTATCCGGAAGTGCAAGCTTTATAGGAGCAGTCGGATAGCTAGCTGTAAACTCAAGTTTCTGTAACGCTTTTCTCAACGCGGCTGACTTCTTAGAAAATAAACTACCGGACTGTATCGTGACAAGAGGCTGTCGTCAGCCAGCCGAACAACGGTCAATATGCCAATTATAAAATGTCGCACCTGTGTGTATCCATGTAAGAATAGTATTTTGCCCATTTCCGAAGAAGTAGAATATGTCAATTAGGACTGTGAGTTACCGAGCCGCCTCGGTGTTGGCCCTCCCAACGAAAAAAAGCCCCAACCCAGCAGCTTGCATAGTGGTATTTTAGACAATTGCCCTTTTTAAAATCGTATTTTTCATCTTTACCAGCACAAAACATCCAAGCTCTATATCTCTCTTTACGTTTGTGTAGTATTACCGTTTGAAATGGTTAGCGTTACCTGAGTACGAAAGCTAGAGCCACGCAAGCTTTTATAGTGATCTAGTTCTCGTTATTGTATAAACAGACCCATCTACTTTGGCTTTTGCAAAAAAATCTGTATGGACCAAGTAAAAAGTGTACTATTTAATAGATTCCTAACGATCGTTATATACGCACCGTCAGGCATCTCTATCCTTGTCAAAGCCAACTCAATCCGCATTCATCTACATCCTTGTATCTATATAATAACAAAAGTATGCTATGCATATATCTCTGAGTCGCAAAACGAAGCATCGGGATCCGATCCCATCCAAAATACATCCACAATTTTACAGGGGAAGTTCGAAAGAAACGTTGACGTCGATCTCTCGAGCGAGTGAGACGACCTTGGATAGCTGGCACACCTTCTGGGCGGCCTCATCGAGGTCAGTGAAGGAGAAGATCTTCAAGCCGGAGTTGTTGATGAGACGCTGAGCTTCCTCGACATTTGTACCCTGGAGACGAGCTACGATTGGCACGTTGATGTTCATTTCCTGGGTTGTGGCGATCAAACCCTTGGCAATGTTGTCGCAGCGCACGATACCACCGAAAATGTTGACAAAGATAGCGGTAACCTTCGGCTCACGCAGCAAGATACCGAACGCCTGGCGAATAGCCTCCGCAGTGGCACCGCCACCACAGTCAAGGAAATTGGCCGGTTCACCGCCGTACAACTTGATGATGTCCATAGTGGCCATTGCGAGACCGGCGCCGTTCACTAGACATCCAATGTTACCGTCGAGCTTGATAAAATTGAGACCATACTTGGCGGCCTCAATCTCATCAGCATCCTCCTGGGTGGTGTCTCTCCAGCTCCAGACGTCTGACTGTCTGAACGAGGCGTTGTCGTCAAATCCAAGCTTAGCATCCATAGCGAGAACACGGCGGTCAACAGTCTCGGAGAGAGGGTTGATCTCAACCTGGGTGGCGTCCTTCTCCTGGAATACCTTGTAGAGCTTCTTAACAATGTCGGCTGCCTCCGGGGTGGCATCATTAGAGAAGCCGAGTGCCTTAGCAACCTTCAAGGCAATCTCGTCAGTGACGCCAGTGTGGATGTCCACAGGCGTCGAGAAGATAGCATCCGGCGTCTCCTTCGCGACAGTCTCAATATCCATACCACCCTGGCTAGAAGCAACAATAACAGGACCACGAGTGGCACGGTCGAGGAGGATAGCAAGGTACGCCTCGCGACGAACAAATTCGCGCTCGACAACGTAGACGGCCGTACAGAGCTTACCAGCAGCACCGGTCTGCTTGGTGATGAGTTTGTGGCCGAGCATCTGCTCAGCATAAATCTTAGCCTCGACTGGTGATGTAATCAATTTAACACCGCCCTTGAGACCGTTGTCGAAAGTGCCCTTGCCACGGCCACCAGCGAGAACTTGTGCCTTGATGACCATATCGTCCTTTCCTACACAATTGTAAATATAAAATTATTACGAAGAATTGAATACTTTTGGGCTGTATTAACATACCAAGTTTCTGGGCAATCTTCTCAGCTTCGTCGGAAGTGGTAGCAGCATCGCCATCAGGGATTGGAACGCCATACTAAATTCATTGCGTCAAAAACACATCCTTCAAATACACAACAAAAATGCATCAATTTCTAACTTACGTCTTTGAGAATGGCGGCAGACCGGTACTCGTGCAGAGACAAGAATCGTTTTTGCTAACCCAGTTAGACTCACTTTCATAATCTCATATGTTTTGTCGGGCCCGGCAACAACATAGAACGCAACAGCAATAATTGTATAACTAATTATCAACATAATCATCAATTGTGTCATTTACACGGTGATTATGAGCACTGGGACGGGTGGTTATGGCGTTCCGGTACTAAAACGTGCACCCGACGATACGCCCGACACTCATCCGACGGAAACAGCAACACCACATCCAGTTGGGCAACATAAGCCGATCATTCAGTTTCCATAAAATTGACATGCAATGTATCAGTAGCGTCTTGTAAAAGACTTGGAATATAGAGGAATCAAGGCAGGAAAGCGATTGTTGCGCAAGTTGCCGACAAAAATTCATAGGAAGTGCAAGAACGGTTGTACACACCTGTCTAAGCGCGCCAGCGCGTGAGACCGTCCGGGACGCAGTTGCGAGGTGTCCGGCAAGCGAAGTAGCACCTTTGAGAAGCATTGATTAGGACTAACAGATGAAGATGGTTGGTGGGAAAGATAGTTATGAGAAGAAGAGCGGAGAGAGTGACGAGCGGAGCGATTTCTAGTTTCCCTTACGGTTAGGTTTTTAGGTCGCATTTTGTGCCGCAGCGGGTAACTGCGGCGGCGTAAAAGAAGCCCAAAGCCCGAACCCTGACCGGTTCCCTATCCTCGTTCATCCTACTGCCCGCTGCTGTCTGACCAGTCCAGCCAGCACAAGTTCACTGAGTTTTCAACCAACGGGATCATTGCATGGCCTCTGAGACCGCGCTACTCGCCTCCCGATTTGCCGTCTCTATAGCTCAGGCCCGCGCTCTCGTCGCTTCCTGGCTCGGACCCGACCCCACCGACATAGAGGATTCGAAAAACCATGGTTCTCGCACTACTGCTGGCTCTGATCGGGGTCTTTGCGCTGCGGATCAAGCAGACACACGACAAGAGAAAGGAGACACACGACAAGAGCAAGGCGGTAAACGAGAAAATTCAAGAGAAATCAGACAGGAGAAGGCAAAACAAAACGGTGAACAAGCGGACGTGCCAGGAAATGACGACGTAGAACCGTCCAGTGAAAATGAAGCCTCAGCCAATGATGAAGACGAGGAATTTGCAAATAAATATACTATTATTGTTGGAAGGTTAGTGCTTTTTCGCTCTGCTTCGAGTTATGAATCAGGCTTGCTGACTTTATGTAGAGGTGGAATCGGGACGCCAGCGGCTTCTAACACTACAGAATCATCCATAGGAACATCTGTGAGCGCATTCAGACAGCGAAAGACAATTGAATTCATGCAAAAACAAATCCAAAGGCGACGAGCGGAAGATGCACGTGCACAAGTTAATTCCAAATCTTCAAATTCAGAAGACGTAGATTATGGCGACGAACTGGAAAGCAGAACCACGGCCGTATATGTCCCTGCTAAACGGCCAGTGCCTAATGAACCTGCGCCATCCGGGACACATTCTGCAACGGAAGGCGACAATGACATCTCGATAGTTCCATCTAGTCATGCAAAAAGAAGAAAAACGCTTTCAATTCTTGATGATTTGATTCAGAGTAAACAAGAGCAACAACAAAAGAAAAAGAAAAAGAAAAAGAAGAAAAAGAAATCAGAAACAGACGCAGAAGTTTAGTTTTCTTAGGACGGTGTTGATCGTTTTATGTATATCTATATTATTGTACTCATACGATTTGTAACGAGACTTGGCATACAACGGAGTCAGGATAATTGTATATGATTGTCTGTGTCTTGGGTCTCTAGAACTACGAAAGGTAACGATTGGATAATATTATTATGTTACCACTCGATGCACTTTATATGGATATAGTGTCTCTCCCTCATGCAGCGGACAGGTCCGGGTAAACGTAATTACCCCTGGTTCACAATAGTAAGCAAATTGTGAGTTGTGATCCCAAATTTTTTTCACCATCCCAACGAACGTAGCAGCTAGCACTCATCGAGCACAACTAAGAATACATTACGACAGTCTCAGAGTATTCAAATTGTGAGGCGAATTTAAGAGACATAATACATAAACATGCCAAAGCCGTCTGTTAAGTCAGCCACGAAGGCGACACAAGTTCGCCACGAACCGTTACTCGTCGGTTACGCAACTGCGGCTCTAGGAGATGGAAGGTTGAGGACTCCTTCTCGTGGCAAACGGAGGCGAGAGGATGACGACGATCTCGAGGATGATGAGGACGAGAAGTTCGTTGACGCAGCATTGTCGCGGAAGATTTTGCAGATTGCCAGGGATCAGCAGCAGGAAATCAATGATGAGAATAGTCCTCAGATGACAGACAAGCTGCGCCATGAAGAGCAGAATGACGAGGATGATGGATTTGAAGATTACGACGATGTCGATGATGAGGAAGAATATGCGGAATTCGAAGAATTTCAGAGAGAGGAAATACGCGGCCTTGAGCTGGAAGACGAAGACAGTGCTTTGTTTGAGAAGTTTTTGCCAACCGGTGTTCCAGGGAACGGCAAACAGCTTACTCTGGCAGACAAGATTATGGAGCGATTAGAACAGCACGAAATGGACATGAAGCGACAGGGCAATGGAAAGCCAGAAGAAGCGGAGTTTCCACCGAAGGTGGTTGAAGTTTACGGCAAGTGAGTTTAGACGAATTGTGAAAGAAATTCACACGATACTGATACATAGTCCAGAGTGGGTTTGCTTCTTTCACGGTATCGGTCAGGAAAACTACCCAAGGCTTTCAAAATTATTCCGGCACTGAAGAACTGGGAAGATATTTTGTTCTTGACTCAGCCTGATTCGTGGTCGCCAAACGCATGCTACGAAGCAACCAAATTATTTGTCAGTAGCTTGGGGTCAAAGC
Organism: Lipomyces chichibuensis; assembly: GCF_038497645.1. NCBI lineage: Eukaryota > Fungi > Ascomycota > Lipomycetes > Lipomycetales > Lipomycetaceae > Lipomyces > Lipomyces chichibuensis. The sequence goes on along the minus strand of NW_027117467.1, from coordinate 188,490 downwards.
AGTCGCAGAAGTATGTGATGCTTAGAGGGAGTGTTCCCCAAATGCTAACACACTTAGATTTTTGTCAGATATATTGTTGGATCGGGTACGCGATGATATTCGTGAGAACAAGACACTCAACTATCACTTATATCGATCTCTGAAAAAGTCACTTTACAAACCCGCAGCCTTCTTCAAGGGCATATTATTTCCACTCTGTGAGGTAGGTTCATTGGATTCAGTGCGACGCGCCAGCATGACTGATATATATCTAGTCTGGTACTTGCACGTTGAAAGAAGCGATTATTGTTGGCTCTGTCCTGTCGAAAGTGTCAGTCCCGGCGTTACATTCATCTGCGGCTCTGCTCAGACTAGCAGAGATGGAAACGTACTCAGGTGCGAATTCTCTTTTTATGCGAGTTCTGATAGATAAGAAGTATGCGTTGCCCTACAAGGTCATCGACGGCGTGGCCTTTCACTTTCTCCGATTCCGCAACTCTTCTATAGGCGAGACGAATCAGTCACTACCGGTGCTATGGCACCAGGCGTTTTTGACGTTTGCGCAGAGATATAAGAACGATATCACGGAGGAGCAGCGGGAGGCGCTGCTAGAGGTGGTCAAGGTGCGGACGCATCCCAAGATCAGCCCTGAGATTCGACGAGAGCTCCGAGAAGGTGTTGCCCGAGATATGATGGTTGAGTAGATTCAAATACTTACGAATGCATGGTTATATATATAGGGTTGTTTGTTGGTAATGTGGATTGTATGGTTGTTTTATGTAACGACAGTTAAAAAACGCCGTGGCTTAACCATAACGGCTTGGTCGTGAGCGCGCATCTCCATGTATTCCCAGGACATTAGGGTGGAGCTATACTCAGTAAACTCTAGTCTATCTTAAGCGAGCAATCTCCAACGGTGCTCCCCATTATGGTAAGTTGGGCAAACAGCTCGACGAGGACACCAGTTGCGCGTTCAGCGCCGTTTTGAGTCAACATCATGGACTACACCGTTTAAGGCAGTTCAGCGGTCGAGTTAGATAATGTAGGCAGGACTACGGTCGAGAAACTCGCGAACAGTGTCGGATGTTCGTATACTTCGTGTCAGTGACCAAATAGGCTAGTAACGAAACTCTGCTACAACTTCGCTTTCCCAACCATCCCACAAAAACCGGTCGCACCCCTATCCCAAGCACTGTGATTTTATCTCCGCATTGTCGAGCATCCACTCATCTCAAGCAGTTGACTTGCCACATGCCCGTCCCTTTCCTTTCGCACACACTATGTCCATGAATGGCGCCAATGCTACTGTTCCCCCGTCCTCGCTCACCCCAGACCGACCCAGCTCTGCACCACGGGCCATATCCGCCGACGCTATTGACCATCCATCTCCGAGAACGGCCGGAGTGACCCACTTTGACCCCAGTCGCCCTGATTCCAATGGTCCTGCGCCGACCACTACCGCGCTTCCAGCCGGCATGACTTCCGCTGCGAGTATGACTACTACGGCCTCGTCCGGCATCTCTGCGCCTGCTCAACTGAAAGTGAACCAGTCTGCATTCATCCACAAGCTCTACAAGTGCGTGATGTGTTCGTGTTCGGTACCAGTGCCGTAAGGGCTCAACTCCCATCCCGAGCCCTCACCGAACTCGATTTGTTATTTTTCCTTGTCACGTAAGCGCGACTGCTAACATGATCTAGTATGCTGGAGGATACTTCAATTCAACATCTCATTTCGTGGACGGCAACCAACGATAGCTTCGTAGTGTCCCCTAACGAAGAGTTTTCGAAAGTTTTGAGGTACATCTGCATTTGCCACAACATACCGATCGCAAAATAAGACGTCAAGCTAATACAGCCCTAGCCAATACTTCAAACATACCAATGTCTCGTCTTTTGTGCGGCAACTGAATATGTACGGCTTTCACAAAGGTTTGAAATTTGCAACTCGACAACATTAATTACGTCCGCTGACGTCGGTATAGTGAACGACGTTTTTCACGCAGGATCTGCGACAGATTCTGGACAGTGGGAATTTAAACACGGAGAGGGCAATTTTAAGCGCGGTGATGTAGAATCATTACGCGGGATCAGGCGTCGAGCATCAAGGCAATCTGTTGTCCACCGCGACTCGATCTCTTCTTCCAAAAGCGGCTCAGTCTCTATGCCAGTAACCCCAATGTCGCCAAACGGAACTGCACTACCAAATAACTCCTCGCCCGGTTTCCTTGCAGACAGCGGGGCAAGTCATGCTGCGGTCCTGGCCGCTGCAAATGCTACTGCGGCCATCGCCGCTTCTCATCGAGGCAGTATCCTTGGCGAATCTACAGAGGCTATGCGGCTAGCCACTTTGGAAAATACAATGTGGCAGTTGCAAGATTCGCAACTACGGCTACAGGCTAGATCAGATATGGTGTTGGAGTCCGTCCGGACGTGTCAAGACGTATGTAGTTGTTGGGTATTTTGTCTCAGATCTGTGCCTGATGATTATTGTTAGTGGCTGAGAAGCTTGATCTCTATCGTCGCACGTCTACCGTTGGGAGGTGAGCTACCGTCAGTCGAAGCAGAACGTACGTTTATTTTGTGAAATTATATGGATTGTGGGGACCTCAATAGCTAACTTCGGCGCAGTCCGACGACTCCACGATGAAGTGAGCAGGCGTGGCCAGCTACTAGTCGATGAGTCGTTGGCGCCATATTCACATCTGAAAGTCGAATCATTTGCCGGCGGTGATCTTTTGCCTCATCAAGGACCTGATGATCGTGTTAACGGTGGGCGAAAATCAGTCTTTCGACCTCAGTACCCGCCACCTCTCGAAGGAATCGCGACTGGTTCGGGTCTCCTGAATCAACAGAGTATTACGTCTGTTCCTCAGTCTCATCAAGTATCAATTACTGCTCAGTACGGACCTACTTTACCACTTAATCCTCCGTTGTTGCGGAGTCGGCCTGGATCGTATCCTTCACCATCTCACGTTCATCGCCAGCAGCCGACATTACGACGGCATACTTCCGGCGACAGCCGACCGGATCCCAGTGGGCGGAGTTGGAGCGATGTGTCATCTTCAACGGACAGTAGTGTCGACGCCGGCTCAGTTCTTGGTCCGCGACGGTCACTACCCGGTGCGATGTACAGCAACGAACACTCCGCATTTAGCGGCGAGAGGTCGGCAATTTCTTCTCAGACACTAGGAGCACATTCACAAGTGATGTCGCCGATGTCGTCATCTCCAGCTTCACTTTCGCCATTACATCAGCCTTTCCAGGGAATTGCGAGTATGAGGCCCCAGAGTATTAATCCTTCAGTACAATTTTCGAGCGTGAATCAGCATTACAGATTACATCCGGTTTCACCAAGGATGTCGCCAACGTCGGTGCCAAGCACAGGGTCCGGCACGGGGTCCGTACATGGCCATCCACCACCCGGTTTATCACAGCCGCTACTGCCTGTGCCGCCATCTCAAGTGCAGCCGCAAATATATACTCAACAGCACCAGCAGTCAGCACAACAGCAACAAACGCCAACGTCAGCGCCGTTCGCTACTTCGTCCGTCCCAACTCCAAACAATTCTTCGACATCCAGACAATCGGTGGCAGTCGGCGTGCATTCTCTGCTAAATCCGCTGGAGAAAGAGGACTGCGCGGACGAAAGCCCGCCACTGTCACCATTGTCAACTACTCGCAAGCGACGGAAGGGAATGTAATTTATTACCGAGATTGGCATGATGAGATGTATATTAACATAGGATCAAGCAATGGTTGTACGACTAGTGAGTGATTCAAGATTACTTTTTTAGAGTTGAATTTATTTGTTTGATTAATTAATGGCTCTGTTGATACGAGCTCGTTACATATAGTCATATTGCTGATAATTAATTTGAAGGTAGAGCTACTTTCTTTTGAGGCGTTTTGGAAAATTTGTATTTACTATCTCTCTCGTCAAAGCTTTTGGTTACTCTGACTTGCAGGTCCTTTACAGCAGTTAAGATGATAGAGCTACGAATAAAGTCGTGTCACCTTGGAATTAAATGAAATAATTTTGGCGAGGTATGTAGGAGACTGTACAGTATTTATAAATTTGCATATAATTATGTGTTGCGCTATTTATTGCGTCAATAAGATGAAATGGGTGAAGCTACATGCTACCAAATCAATGATCGTACTTCGAGTTGCCAGCTCGGGAATAGCCACTGAAGCGAACGGCCACGAAGGCTGCTACCCCAATGTCAGCCGCACCGGCTCGTCGTGCTGCGAATCAGCGCAATATAGTCCATAAATGAAGCATAGTTGGGCTGCACTGTAACCTATATTCATACTAGTCACTGTTGACAAATTACCCGGATGAAGGCAATTGCTCGAGTATGAGGTTCGGAGTTTACGTAAGTCTAGAGCAAGTCAGTCGATACTTAGCATCGCGGTACGCTTTGCACAGCTCTGTGAGTTTGACTACTTTCTTAATTCGAAATTTTGGCTATAAATTTATATATAGCGTTTAGCAAGGACTTTGACCGGATTGCGGCAGAAAATTCACGCGTGGAATTAGACGCGTTAGTTATCTGGTTATTGTAGACCATTCTGGTGCATTCAACTATCCACACAATTCACGATTTAGCGCAATATGATTTACGCGACGATTCATACCACTCCCTTACGGAGATGCTTGCCAAACGCGTTCAAAAGCCGGGTTCTGTCAGCGACGAAGGCTGCTGGTCGGAGGTTATTGACTACCGAGACAGATGTTGCGCCGAATTTCGCATTTGCCTTTGAGTATGTGCTAATGAGTGGGTTATAGTTGGTGTGCTTTACTAATTGGCTTTAGTATTGACGGTGTTTTGGTCCGTGGCGCGAAGCCTTTGGCAGAGGGCAAAAAGGCACTGAAGCTACTCCAGGAACACAAAGTTCCTTGGTATGAATCGGTACATATTCATATTCATTACTGCATGTTTCTTACGGACTATTAGGGTGCTGCTGACGAACGGCGGTGGCAAGTCAGAAGTCGCCCGCGTGGCCGACTTGTCCGAAAAGCTCGACATTGAGATCTCCACCAAACAATTCATTCAATCCCACACTCCCTTCCGGCGCCTCGTGGACAATTACAGCAAAGTCCTAGTCGTCGGCGGCGATGTCGATACATGCCGCCATGTAGCCGAAGACTACGGATTCAAGCACTGCACAATGTCGCTCGACATCATCGCCGCCCAGAAAACTATATGGCCGTTCCACAGGTTCTCATCAGATGAACTCACACATGCGCGACCGCTGTCCGAGGATGCCTTTGACGCAATACTGGTGTTTAATGACTCGAGGGATTGGGGATGCGATACTCAGGTCATTGTTGATCTGTTGACTTCTGAAGGTGGAATATTGGGTACCAAGAACAGCAAATTGGAGCAGACTTTACCGATATATTTCTCGAATAACGATTTATTGTGGGCGAATGAGTATCATCTTCCGCGATTCGGACAGGGTGCATTTAGGACTTGCATTGAGAAGGTGTTTAAGGACTATACTGGACGGGATTTGCAAGCGTAAGTACAGCTGAAGGACAACCTTATTTCTTGCGAATGATGCTTATGAGGTTCTTAGGACGATTATCGGCAAGCCCTATCTCTTCACTTATGAGTATGCCCATGGCGTGCTTAATGAATGGCGACAAGAGATGTTCGGGTATGATGGAAAGCTGAAGCGGGTGTACATGGTTGGCGATAATCCGGCATCGGATATTACTGGCGGAAATGGCTATGGTTGGTACTCAATTCTCGTCCGTACTGGTGTCTTTAAGGATGGCGACAAGTTAGATGCCGCTGCCAAGCCCAAGGTCGTTGTAGACAATGTTTTAGAGGCGGTCATGCACGCTCTTCAGAATGAGATAAAACTGAAGTAGATGTGCCTAGAGATATATATAGAATAGATAGACTGTTACATGTGTTTTATGCATAGATCTTACATGTGTTTTATGCATAGATCATAACCAATTGAATAGATTGTGTACATTACTAGATTACATACATAACCAATAATGGACAACGAAGAGAAGTTCATCGAAAATTAACGAGGGATCAAAGAAGCACCCTGATGCATCATATACATATCAATAACTTACAAATAAGCCAGCAAGTGAACGAAGTTACCAAGACCATACCATGAATACCCGATCTCCTATTACCCCCCCGGCCAGTACAAAATCATACAATACCCATCACGCAATCCACAATCCTCCACCTTCCCGCTCACTCAAAACTTCGATTAATTCGCTAACCTCTTCATCGTCTTTCGTCCACCCGAGCTTAATGCTCGCCCTGACAATTCGTAGCTTCGGTAATCGACCCTCAAGCACTGCAAGCGCAATATCGTCGGCCTGGATTTTTCGCGACTGTCCAAGCATGCCACTGCAGTCCAAATCCAACATTTCCAACGGATGAGGGCTGGATACGTATTCCGCTGAGAGCAAGCGATGAGTGATATAATCCGTCGACACAACCAGCTTCCGCAATGATGGGCAAAATTTCAAAGTCGCATCCAGTGAATTATAGCTCAGTGCGGGTAACGGGAATAATACTCTAAGCGACGTGAGCGACGGACCCAGCCGATGGCACAACGATCTCACGGAGTCAGTTTTTACGAAAGGACAGTGCGCCATCGACAGCGTCTTTATCGTGTGAGGGAACCTAGTCTGCGATAAAAAGTCGTCTGAGATGCCGCCTGCCAGGCCCAGTTGCGAGAGATTCGGTGGCCACAGATCGTCCTCAAAATCCACACAAAAGACCGACGAACGGGGGAAATGCAACACTGTCAGTTTCTGCAGATTCCGGATTGCAAGAAAAAGTTCTCGGAGATCAACTGTTTCTGACACGAGGCTCAGATCGAGAACTCGGAGACGGCCGCACTGTCGGACGCTGACGAGCGGTGCATAACCGAAGCTTGTTTGAGGAGCGTAAAATTCTTCTAGGTGTTTTGAGCACCGCCGTAAAAGCCGAGACGTGTATGAGTTCTTGCCGGACTGGATAATGAAGCGAAGATCGAGGATGTGTACGTAGCTCCCGAGTATGTCGCTACTGGAAAGAGTGTTGACGAACGAAAAGTAGTTTTTGGGATAGAGTCGCGGCCGACGGTATACATATGGGAGAGCGGCGTGATACCACGCCCGCGAGATGTAAAGGAGGTTAACAGGAAAGGGCTCAGGCACAAATGATAAAATAAGCTCTATGATCTCCGTGGGTAGATACCGATACGATGATGAATATGGCAGCCGAACCTCATCATTTGGAGAGTCGGGTAGCGCAGCACCTATAGAAGATATAATTACTGAGCTTGGCAGCGGGGATGATGGAGATGACGAGGAAGTTGATGCAGAATCGGAGCCGAAGGAAGATGAGGAGGTTGAAGAGAACGAAGTCAGCGAAGACTGGGAGTCAGACGTCATATCAGCCGGCGCAGAGGGCGTCCCCCGAGCGAGAGCTTCACCATACTTCTTCGTTGGAGCGCGTCCCTTACGGGCTTGGCGCTTAGTCGGACCGGTCCGAATATTGGCGATGACAAAAGATATGGACGCTGTAGAGCGTGTAGATAGTCGTCGAGAGTATGGGCTGAGGCGGGGTACAGAGAGACAATGAGAGGAAACAGTGTGGAATTTCGACGTCAGACAGAATTTAGTGGAGACTGTATGTAGGAGCCGCGGACTTAGCGTAATGGTGAAACAGCAACTTCAAGGGTGTTGTACCCACACCTAAATGTTCCTCGGTTGGCTTGGGCTTTGCCACGAAACCCCCATTGTCGAACATCGGATTTCAAATAGTTCTGTCTACCAAGCCCCCCTGAGTTTGTTCTCGCGAGGCCATCGACTCTTTTCGCGTCAATCAAGGTCTGATCTGCCGGACATTGATTGCGTTTGAAGATCCTTGGTAGCACGGTAGAAGCGCGGTAAGTGAGCTCAGCTGCTACGATTTCGCGTCCATTTCCGCGTATAGGTGACTTTGCGGTACGCGCATGACTGTGTGCAAAATGGCAAGCACCTCTACCAAGTTTTCCACACTCCCCCTTAAAGATAAAGCCGCAATATTGTCAATTACGGGTCTCGCTGTTCTTGTCCGTCTGTATAAAATATGGCAGCCTTCATCGGTTGTGTTCGATGAGGTACATTTTGGTGGATTCGCTTCAAAGTTTGTCTCGACGCGTTAATCTATATATAGTCAATGGCTAATTAATTCCAGATACATCAAAGGACGATACTTTATGGATGTCCATCCTCCATTAGCAAAACTTCTGATTACATTAGCCGGTTATTTGGCTGGTTATGACGGAAATTTCGATTTCAAGGATATAGGAAAGTGAGTGAATCCTAAATCGATATGTTATGGATCAGGTCTGACAACTGTCTACTTCGTTGTAGGGACTACATTGAGGATGGTGTCCCGTACGTGGCAATGCGACTTCTTCCAGCTACTTTAGGTGTTCTTGTTATCCCATTGTCATTTTTGACACTGAAGGCCTATAGGTGCACAAGCTTGACTGCATCTCTTGGTGCGCTTCTTGTTCTGTTTGGTATGGTTGAATAGCTCGGTATTCTTATATGCTCCGCTAATACACTGCAGAGAATGCACTTACGACCCAGTCGCGATTCATACTTCTTGACTCACCATTAGTCTTTTTTACAGCACTCACAGCTTACGCATGGTCAAACTTTCAGAACCAGCCGGCATTCCAGTCGTCCTGGTATTGGTACCTGTTTCTTACCGGCTTATCTCTTGGTGCGACTGTGAGCGTGAAATGGGTCGGCCTGTTCACGATTGCTTGGGTTGGTGTCACTACAATTTCTGGTCTCTGGCAACTCCTTGGAGATATCTCAGTCACACCAAAGCAGTATGCCAAGCACTTTTTCTGGCGTGCTGTGTTTCTGATCGTTGTCCCCGTTATTTTCTATTTGTTGATGTTTGGCATTCACTTCATTTGCCTCGTCAATCCGGGTGATGGTGATGGATTCATGAGTTCTGAGTTCCAAGCTACCCTTAACAATAAGAAAATGGCCGATACTCCGGCTGACGTGGCATTTGGTAGTCATATTACGATTAGACACTGGAACACTCAGGGTGGCTATCTTCACAGTCATGACCATTTGTACCCTGGTGGGTCCAAGCAGCAGCAAATTACCCTGTATCCTCACAAGGATGACAACAACCTGTGGCTTGTTGAAAACAGTACCGAAGTTGACGTGGAAGCGCGCGCGCTCCCTCCCATCTACCTTAAAGACGGCGACGTTATTAAATTGCAGCATGTTAGAACGTATCGGCGACTTCACAGTCATGACTTGCGACCGCCGGTCACTGAAGCGGATTGGCAGAACGAAGTTAGCGCATACGGATACAAAGGATTCGCTGGTGATGCGAACGACAACTTCCGAATCGAGATTTTGGAGAGCAAATCCAAGCCAGGAAAGGCGCAAGAGTATGTTCGTGCAATTGAGACTAAATTCAGATTGATCCATATTATTACTGGCTGTGCGCTGTTCTCGCACAAGGTCAAGCTGCCCAGTTGGGCATTTGAGCAGCAGGAAGTTACTTGTTCCAAACAGGGAACGCTGCCGAATAGCATTTGGTACATTGAATATAATGAGCATCCCATGTGTATGTAGTTCTATTCGCCGTGACAATGGCTAAGTTACTGATAATACTTTTAGTACCAGCAGATGCCGAGAAGGTTAATTATCCCAGGGTCGGATTCTTCAAGAAGTTCGCTGAGTTGCAGAAAGTCATGTGGGAGACAAATGCAGGGTTAATTGCTGCTCACAACTGGGATTCTCGGCCAGGGGCGTGGCCGTACTTGCGACGCGGTATCAATTTCTGGATCAAAGATCAAAGGCAGGTTTACCTGATTGGCAACGTTTTTGTCTGGTGGCTTTCAACTGCTGGTCTTGTCATTTATGTTCTCTTCAAAATTGTGACAATTCTACGTTGGCAACGGGGATATAACGATTACTCGCTCCCATCAGTGCAAGCTTTCAACGGCAAGGTCGGCACCAATGTCGTCGCCTGGGCACTACATTACTTCCCCTTCTACCTCATGAAGAGACAACTGTTCTTGCACCATTACCTTCCTGCTCTGTATTTTTCAATCTTGGCATTTGTGGTTGCATGGGATTTGTTTTGCAAGAACGTGCTTCGCCAAAAGGCTATCACTACAGTCGCGACTATCGGATTACTTGCCATTGCGGTGTATATCTTTGTGACACTGTCGCCACTGGCATATGGCGAACGGTGGACAAAGGGTGAATGTGAGAACGCGAGATTAATGAAACACTGGGATTTCGAATGCAATACTTTCCCAACTGATGTGAGTGTATTGATAACGTAGTCAATTCTGGTAATATGTAACTGACACATGATGTAGATGTCTAGTTATGATGCTTCGAGTATCGCTAATGTCTCGTCGGTCAATGGCAGCATCGTGGGGGAAATCTCTACAACCTCGTCTTTCCAGTCGCCCGAAGACGTGAGTGGAGAAGAAGTGCCGCCAAAGGACGAATTGTAATTTGTCAGGTCGTATTTAAAAGTGAGCTGCAAAATTTGTAAGGATGGATTGGCTATGATAAGTTTTTAAGATACAGACAGGTTCGACAGAATTAGTCGAATTCTTTTGTTCTTTATTGTTTATGTATGTACAGCAATTATCAGCAATTATACCAATGTAACATACTTCGCATTATAACGTGTGTCCTGGATGTGAAGTCCTGGGCGGTGGCGAGGAGGGAAAGTCTACTATCTTCAAGTCGGACTCGGAGGACAATGCGGCAACTGTGAGCTTATTTTCATTAAATTGCGCTGCAGAGACGTGGTCCGGGGCCATGTAATAACTATTCTCCGCATGCTTCTGACGGCCGGTAATACAGGTGCGCGTAGGCTGATGCGCTTTGTGCGGTTTGGCGAGTTTGCAGACTTTGGGCCGTTTGTAAGTCTTTGCCCCCGCCGCGTCGTCTTTGAGTGGGTTCTTTTTCCTAGACCGAGCAGTTCCGGGAGGTCTCCGGACACAATTACGATTTATCGGGGATAACGTAATTTCACAAATCACCTCTACCTGCTCCTCATAGTCCTCTGGTGTTCGTGGCCGCTGCAAGTAAAGAACATCAATGGGGTCAGTTGAGAGGACAGCCATAGGTGATGATGTGACAGCAATAGCATTATCAGGTGTTGAAGTTCCGGTGTTTTGTGTATCAGACTCTAGAATGTCGTCTGAATCGCGGGCGATTCGGGCTTGTGGCCCATTGAGATCACTAGCAGTTGTAAAACGTGGGGATGACGTAAATGGATCAAACGATGACGAGCAGACAGGCATAGGGGCTTGATTGCGACACGTACAGAAAATTGGACCCAAGATTTTTAAGTCGATTTTCCTATGGCAGAAAAAGTGTCAGCGATTTATTGTCCACAAAACATTAAGACCACCGTGCTAATCACAGTAGTATCGTGACCAATAGATACGCCGGGGCCACGTTGCTAGTTTCTAGATTGTTTTAAGGCGAGTCGGCGTAGTCGATACACTGCATATCTATGATGCAATATACAATTGACTGTTTAAGTGCATGACGAGATCGTGACGCTGGTCGTGAGGTGAGCATGTGCAACGAAAGTGGTAATGGGTTGTGGCGCGGGCGTCCACTAAACCCTTGGAATTTTCTGGAAAAGCGCATAGTGTGGCGTTGGCACCTACGCTTAGTATGGGCTCACCTGTGCATGTGGCGATGCACATGACCACGCGAGCCGCAATCATTTGGTTTCTCGAACCCTGTCGCGTCATCTCGAATCCCGCGCATTTCTAAGTATATATTACCGTCTGATCCGACCATGGCTCAATCGTTTAATTCTTCATCTTCAAGTATCAAGTCGATAATAAATTATTCCACGATCACTTAGCGTTACAAAACAAATTCGAACAACCACAATATTGAACGTCATGTCGCTTTCACGAATATTCGGCTCATCAGCAATTCCATCGGCCCGTGAGCTTATGTATCCATCGTCTCGACTATTCCGTCTATTCGAGGATCCATTCTTTGATCAGTCATTCCCCACTCCACTCTCCTCAAACCTGGCGAACACAGTCTTCACACGAACGCCGACGTTCGACGTGAAGGAGACTGACAAGGAGTTCGTCCTTCACGGCGAGCTTCCCGGTGTCGACAAGAAGAACCTCAGTCTCGAGTTCATTGATCCACAGACACTGAGCGTGAGGGGTACTATTGAGAAGTTACAAGAGTACGGCTCGCCAGCTGGTCAGCAAGCCGCAGAAGGGTCGCAGGCCACTGAGTCGACCTCAACTGATGTTACAAATGCCAGTGCAGAGAATACTGTTGCCCAACAAGGACGACAGCCGACGTACTGGGCTTCGGAGCGGGTTTATGGCGAGTTTTCTAGGGCGTTCAAGTTTCCGTCACTTGTTGACTCCGAGCATGTTTCTGCGTCACTGAAGAATGGCGTGTTGAATATCAAAGTGCCAAAAGTCGGCGAGACTGCTTCGAAGAGGATCGAGGTCTTGGAGGAGTAAGGTGTCGACAACGGGTATTTATGAATTACGATACTATTTTTTTTGGAATTAAAATTGACCTAAGATGATTAATTGTAATGACTGATTTGCATTTTATTAGTCGTTGTAAATATTTTACATAATAATGCCAAAACTATTATTAAGCACTCAGAAATAATATTCGTAAAAAAGCACTCTTCATAGTGCCAGATATGTCTGGTCAAGGTAGCGGAGATATCGGTGGAGATAGCTTGGTTTTTGTTGGCATGAATCCCCTCTCAACATGTATTTAGCGGTCGATTAAAGTTGTTCCCAGTGACTAATTAGCGGCGATCTTACATTGTTAATATAATAATTCAATCAGTCGGACCGCGAAGGTTTAATTAGTAACCAACCTGATGCACGTGATTTACCCCACACGAGAGCAACATCTAGCCACATGCTCCGCACCTCCATAGAACTTGAATCGGACCCCTCATATAATACTATCTCATTTGTTCTTGTCTCGTTTCCAAAAGCCATTTATTTTCATATCCTATTTACGATCGCTCCTTTAACTGTTTTGGCGGCTGTTCTCTGAAAGGATTGACATTAGTACATCTAATCCGCTGGTCCGAAGTCATCAAATAACTAACTACGGGATCTAACGCAATGACGACAGCTCTTTCCTCTGCACGACATGTGCTCCAGCCTCGCTTGTTTTGCACATCTCCCAGGATCGCGCATCATACTCGAGTGACTCCCGCACGAACAGCAGGAGCATCGTGCCTACGTAAAGCATGTTTCTCTATGTGTGCGTTCAATCGCGAAGAGTCCAAGCCTGGTCGAGTGCCCTCGTTCGGAAACGTGCCTCCTCTCTATAAGGGCCACTATTTCGGTCCCGAAGTAGAGCCTGACATCACCGAGACCGAACCTGAGCCATCCACTGAAGAAAGCACAAGCACGCAATCCAAACCAGCTAAAGTTGCGGCCGGGGCAAACAGATTGATCAAATCTTTCTTGTTTGGGACAGAAGAGTCTAGGAAGGAACAGGAAGTCTTGGAGAGGTCGTATTCAACGCAATTGATGCGCGGTAAATACGTTCACGAGATTGCATTCCATCAGGTGAAACCTGAATGCAGCCCTAAATATGTCAACCTGATGCATGTGTGAACATAGTCTAGGACTGGTGGCATCTGATTAACCTCTTGTAGATCTGAGATTTATCCGCAAATCGCTGCTGATCCGCTCAATAAAGTGCATCTTGTTGGAAGCTGGAGATGCGTTGTCGGAGACCTTGATACATTTGGTGAGCTGTATCCGAACTTTTTGCGCCGCTAAGCTAACACCTGAAAAAAAAAGTCACAATCTGGGAGTATAACGGCTATGCTGGTTTCCATGAGACCTACTACCGCATCCACAGTGACCATAAATTTATTGACTACCTCGGCAAACTTCGTCCACTTCTCCGCTCCCGTCATACAAATCTCATGCAAGAGTTCAGTTTTTGGGGTGGAACGGCCGCGCCACGAGATCTCGGCGGCATTTTCGAGCTCCGCACGTACGATCTCCAGCCCGGCAGACTTCTCGAATGGGAGACGAGCTGGCAAAAAGGAATCCAATGTCGTCGTCAAGTGATGGAGCCAGTTGGAGCGTGGTTTACGCAGTTGGGAAGCCTTAATACTGTGCATCATTTATGGCAGTTTGCGGATTTGGAGCATCGAAAGCTCAGCCGGGAGAAATGCTGGGAGTTGCCTGGGTGGGCGGATACAGTGCATGACACAGTTAAATTGATTAACAAAATGGATTCGAAGATCTTGGTTGCACTGCCATTCAGTCCATTAAAGGTCAGTTATTTTTTTTTCAGATCTGTGTTTGTTTCCTGCTAATTCTCGTTTACAGTAATCGGCGCCGATGTCCATTAAGAGATTATAATACATTCGTAATCTTGTATGTACGGGCATTATGCAATAAATTTAACTCCGCAAAATATCCGCATATCCAAATATCATACTTGTGAATGGTCGTTGCACATTAATACTGATAGTTATAATGCCGTCTAAGAAACTCATCATCCTTTTCAGTGAATTCCGAACTGAATTCGTCGATCCATTCATCCTGCTCCTCGTTCATCTTATCGATCGGAGTCATGTGCTCATCCTCATCTAGATCCCCATTTCGATATTTAAATTTCTCCGACCTGTCCCGAGCATTCTGGACAATGCCTCGAACATTTTGAGATTTAGCTGACAACGCCCACAGGTCGCCCCAGTTGGCCTTGCGGGCGTCATGATACTCTTGCTTTCCTGCAGACTTGCTCACGACCCACCGCTCGATGTATCCATTGTTTGTGCAAAGATCAAGGATGACGTGTTTGTCGCGCTTCAATGGTTGATTAATCAAACGCGGCCAGTGCAAACTCCTCGTCAAGTCGGCGTTCTCGGGAAGATTAACCGGTTCTTGAACTCCAGTCGCTTCAGTGTCAGAAAATGTTTGCTCCTCGCGCTGCACGACTAAGTAGCTCAACCTAGCCACCTCATAGTTCCTGCTACCCGACCTACCCTTCCCAGAAATGCGATGCCCCGTCTTATCCGACTTTTTGCCACCTTTCCACTGCATAGACAACCACTTTCCTTTCTTTAACTCAATCAGCCACCGCGGCTTCTGCATCATCTGCGGGAAATGGCACCAATGACTACGTGTCGCATTTTCGTCAACATTGCGAAACTGCATCGGGCATTGTCTGTGATGCGGGCACGGCGCGATAATCCGCAATCCGTCATTGACCTTACGGCGGTCGGGCTGAATAGGATTTTCGTCCATTAATTGTTGTAGTTCTTGGAGTTCTTCGTTGGTTAGCTCGTCTTCGTCGTATACTTCTTCAATTTTCTCGACGTTCACGGTACCAGTGAAGTCTTTCGTGAAGCCATCAGGATAAAGTTGCTTGTCCGCATCCCACATCTTCCGCAGATTGCGTTCAGACAACAGAGTCGGTCGACGATTATCTGGTCGCAAAATCAGCTCTCTCGCGCGCGCGATACGTTCGAAGCCAAATATATTCCCGCGCTCGACGATTACGAGAACGCCGCCCGGCGCGAGGAGCTCAAGAAGATCTTTGATTCGTTTGTCGCTTATGGACGGTTTCTTTTCTGATGGGAGCACGAGATGGTGCATTACAGTTATGAGATCGAATCTGCCGCCTGCTTTGCCCGGCAGTCTGTTGAGCCGGAACTTGACATTGTCGTACCGGGTGTCGACCTCTTGAGGATCTCCTGCGTCAATGGTTGGGTTCTCCGCTTCGGCTGTCAGTGATTCCGAGAGCTGTCCACTGGCAGCAGCACTTTCCACGTCATCTCGTTCAGATCGCACGGCGCCTTCTAAATCGACAGTCTCTCTGCTAGCTGTCTTAGACTCGCCTTGTTCTTTGTTCATCTGATGCTCCCTCTTCTGCTCCTCCAACATCTGCATTCCCCTTCTTGCCATCAACATATCGCCAAAAACTACGCATTGTATCCGCTCGGGCCTCCAACTGTCACTCCCCTCAAAGACCTCATTCAACGCCAACACGCCCGTCGCCGGCCCGTTCCCGACATCCAGCACCCTCTTCGGCCGCCAGGCGGGCCCCAATCTCCGCCGCGTCTCAGACAGAGCGTAAAGCGCGGACGTGAAGTTCTGCGGGAACATGGCCGCGAGATAGGCGTCTACTAGCCCGCGATGTGGAGTTTCGAGAATAGATTTCAGGGATTTGGACGCTGGTTTTGTGGCGGAGCCAGTGCGGGAGGCCCGCGAGGCATGGTGGTAGATCATTTGCACGTCTCTTCTTAACTGCTTCATTTCGGCTATTATAAATTTTTCCTCATCAGTACTCACCAATAAATAAAACAAGGGAAAAAAGATAAGACGTACATGGAGTACCGCCGATAATAGTATTAACAGCCTCAGGCAGCTCGACGGATCGTAACCGGGCTTTGCCTAATAACGTGTGTCGATGAAATCGCGGGTCGACCGCGTTCGGATTGCGAGCCCACGGGTTCTCGTATACGTCTGGTAACGAGCAGGATGGGTGCTGCATTGTTTCGTTTGTGTGTGACAGTTCGTCGCCCATCAGGTCGTATAGATCAGAGTCCGTCATAGCCCGACCTGGCCGGATGTTTGATATTTGCCGGCAGGGCGCAGCGACAGCACGGAGGCGAACACCGGGTGAAAGTCGCCGGCTGAGGAGCCCGGCTGCTGACATCGCGACGTGGCAAAGTCGATTCAAGAGACTCTAGTTATATTGTACAATGCCAGTAATTCAGTCTGTACAAAAAGTGTGGTCAAACCTTTTTATGTCTCGGTCAATACTTTTTTTTTTTTTTGGCAATTTGGGAGTTTCGTATGCTCCATTTGGGAGTTATCACTTACAATTCATAGGGTCTTGTGCTTTGATGGTGGAAACTTTATTTTTCGGTGGGTTTCTCTGGACCTAACTGCAGCAAGAATATCCTATGCATAATTGCGAAGGGTATTATTAGATCCCATTAAGAACTGCATAAGTCTAGTCGGAATATTGTTGCGTGAGGTGAGTCCTCCATGGTCCGACCTGCGTGCCAGGGCCCAGTTATCGGCAAAGTCGTTACTACTGTTAAATGAGTCGGTTCTAAAGCCAGGGGCGGACAAGACATCCTCTTCTGCTTCTAATGTACATATATAACATAGGATATGTAAATACAAAAATAATACATAGTATTACACAAAAACAAAATACAGCACATATATAATCAAACAAAATCACAATGTCCCGAATAATAATACAATCCAAGCATCCATTTTATCTTGTATTGTACACCCAATATTGCAAATTTTTCTTCTAGGAGTACCCGAACAAAGCAAAATCTTACATTCTCAATACTAAAATCTCCAACAAAACATCCGCTGTCTTCGCTGCTGTTTCGCCACTTGCAGCTGACCGCAACATACACAATACACTAGTCGCCTTCCGAACCACGCGCGCAAATGGATTCACATCGCCGCTCGACGATTGTAATGCCGCGGCTGACACTGCCGCTGCCGTGGTGCTCCCATGCCGACCATGCACAGGCGGCGGTGGCGCGGCGACGAAACCTTGCAACACCGTCGCGGCACGAGCGAGGAAAGGCTTGACACACTCGTCCAGAGCCAGAATAGTCTCATCCAACGTATCTTGCATCGGCCCGTTACAAGTTGTCGGAATATCCGACGCCATGACCGCCTTCGCGAGAATTTCCGCCGCGAACATGCTCTGCTCGAGGACCGGTCTACGGACTTCAAACGCGCGCGGCAGTAATTGCGAGTCGGCAAGACGCGGGAACGTACACATGCACAGCTGCAACACTTTCTTCAGATTCCGCGCCGCCGTTTCCGCGGTCGCTGGCGTGGCTGGAATCAGTTCGGCTCGAAGATATGTCAAGTTCGGAGACTCCCTAGCAAGCAGCTTCCCCAGAACATCGACCGCGAGTGCCAAGTACCTGTGCTTGACCGGGACATAAGGAGCCCACACTTTATTCAACTTTGCCTTACCCTCGCCTTTCATTTCCGCGGCGACATGGTCGATGGGCGCAAACGCGGACAAGAGCGCAATCATCCACTTTGCTTCATCATAACTGCGCAACCGGATCTCGTGCGCGATATTGGATAAGATGACTATCATGTCCTTAACGAGCGCTAGACGGGCTACAGCGGTGATTTTCTGCGTCAGTAACCCATCATTGCCAAGCTGCTTGACGATACCCATCACAAAGCCGTATGCGGTCTGGTAGATGGCTAAGAATGGCTGATTGTGCTCGTAGAAGGATAAATTGCGGAGAACCGTAGTCACGGCAGATAACCTGTCCGCCAGCTTCTGTACCGTAGACATATCAGACCCAGGCTTCAACGGCGTCGCGAAGCCCTCGAATTCCTCCCTCGTGGCAGCAACCATGGTCTCGTACGCGTCAAATTCCACAGAATTCGTGGCTGAGGACCGGTTGTTTCCTGCGCCGACCTTCTCAATCTGCTTCACACAGTCCTCGCCAACGTCAACCAAGGCATCAACTAACTCCTCACATTCCGCCATCGGGATGACAAGATGCTGCTCAACTGATATCAGAAGTAAAGAATCCAACGCGACCTTCAATTCTCCAGGGATCAAACTGCGCAGACTCATGATCAGTGCATGCAAGTTAATCTCCCCCATTTCCTGCAACAACGGGAAATCGCCACGTACAGCCTCCATTTCGTCACCCAAACCAGCGAGTATGCTTACGTTGAAACCGCCGTGGAGATCAAGTCTTCGCGTTTTTGGCACGTACGAAATGACTTCTGGAGACGGAGCCGCAGGGGCGGCGGGTTGTGGTGGTTGCACCTGCGCCTGCGCTGGTGCTTGTACTTTTGTCTGTGGAGACAGGACCGGCTGTGTAACTTGTGGTGGTGTCCCTTGGGCAACCGGCACCTGTGGCGGAACTGCGCTTGGTGGCACGACCGGCGGAATCGGAGCTTGCACTTGCGGAGCGGCCGGTGTTGGTGGGGCAAGATTGCGTAATGCAGGATGGGTTGACTTTTGACGACTTCGACTCCGATTTCGCAGCGCTTGACGAGCAGTTGATGACGGTGCGCCAGGGGCTGCCGGCGGTGGTGGACTTGCCATCTGCATCGGCGGTTTGACTCCATAAACAGGCGCAGGAGTAGGAGCATTTGCGACGGGCGACATGCGGGGCGGTTGCAGCATCGGCGACTGCTGCTGGACGAGAGGGGACTGGAGTTGTTGCTGCAATTGCTGAGGGGACATTGACATGGGCGAGGCTGGCGGCGCCTGTGTCAATATCTGGGCCGGCATCATCATGTTTTGCGACATGTCCTGCGGTTGCTGTTGCTGCTGCTGCTGTTGCTGTTGGTGCTGCTGCTGCTGCTGCTGCTGCTGCTGTTGTTGTTGTTGCTGCTGCTGCTGCTGCTGTAATAACATGGCCTGCTGAGTCTGTTGTTGTTGTTGTTGTTGTTGTTGTTGCTGTTGTTGCTGTTGTTGTTGTTGCTGGGCCTGGAACGCGCGCAGCTGCTGCTGGTGCTGCGGCGACGTAATCCACCACTCCTCGAACGGCTGTAAGTACCGTTGAAAGGCTTGGGCGAGCTGCTGCGGCGCGTCTGGAATGTCGTTCAAACTAAACCCGAGCGCGGCCGCGGCCGTGTACCAATTCTTCTGCTGCGGTTGGGCCGGCGCGGACATCCCGCCCGCATTAAGCTTGGCTGAACCTCCACTCTTCATGACGACAGCGTATAGTAGTGGGAGCGGGACAACACGTCCGCCGACGAAGGGATGGGATGTTATGGGCGTGCCGCGCTTCTGCATAAATTCGAGCAGTGTCCTCATGAACTGATCCGGTGAATTCGCTGCCTTGGTCGCCGTCGTGCTGGACGGAGGCGGATGCGCAGGCGTGGTCGAAATATTCTGCGGTCCAGACGCCTGCGGCATGGCGAATCCGGAACTACCAGGTCTGCTCGTCGGCTTAAACGTCGGACTCGTGTTCACACTAGAATTAGCAGCGGTGGCCGCTCGCTGCTGTTGCATATGCTGCTGCTGGAACTGCTGGTACGGTTGTATTTTGTTCTGGTACTGTTGCTGTCCTTGAGGTGATTGTGATTGCTGCTGCTGCTGCTGCTGCTGCTGTTGTTGTTGTTGTTGTTGTTGTTGTTGTTGTTGTTGCTGCGCTATCTGCTGTTGCGCCGCTTTCTGCTGCAAGAAGATTTGCGTCGGATTCATGATCGGACTATGCTGCTGCTGTTGATTTTGACTCTGCACTTGGTGCTGCTGCAAGAATACCTGCTGCGGCGTCATGTTCATCTGACTTATCGCAGGCGAGGCACGCAACGCACTCGGCGACGGCGACGGCGACGATTGCTGGTTAAGTTGCTGTTGCTGTTGTTGCTGTTGGACGACCTGAGCTTGTGCCTGCGCTTGCAGCATTCGCAACTGCTGCGGATTTAGCCCAGCCAGCTGATTCTGGAGATGTTGCAGAGTCTGCATATTTGGCTGTTGCGGCGCCTGCGACTGATTTTGCTGCGCCTGCTGCTGTTGCAGCGCCAACAGCGTCAACAATTTCGCGTTTGCAAGCCCGCCTGCGTTCATACCGCCCATGCTTCCATTCTGCGCATACATATTCTGGAGTGCGGACGGCGCGGGGGAATTAAACATCGTCGGCGAGGCGATAGCGTGCTGCGGACTTGCCTGTGGTGCGGACGTCGCAGGGAACTGTGACGAGAATTGTTGCTGCGGGTTGAGGCTACCGCCCAAAGACTGGTCATGGAGCTGCTGGAATAGGTACTGTTGTTGCTGCTGTTGTGGTGACGGCGGCTGTTGCTGTGGAGTTTGAGAGCGGGAAAGTACGGCGGATGGATTACTGATGTTCCGTTGTCTAGGGAACATATCAGGGCCGTCGTGCATGCGTTTAGTCGGCACCACGGGCGCAACAGAGTATAACGGCGAGGACGTCCGCGAGGGGCCTGTCTGGTTTCCGGCGACACCAGTGAGTGGATCGAAGTTGGCCAGTAACGGCGAAGGCTGGTTTGACTGTGTCGGCGTCATGTGCTGAGACTGTGGCTGCTGTTGCTGCTGCTGCTGCTGCTGCTGCTGCTGGGGCTGTTGCTGGAAGTCAGTTCCGAGCAGGGAGCCAGCGTAGGGGTCATTCCCGAAAAGCTGCAGGCCAGCGGTGTCAAATGACCCTGAGGAGAAGCTGTCTCCGAACCAAGACATGTTCCATCTAATTCGTCAGCATGTGTTCGGAATATGCAGTGACAAAATGAGAGAGATATGTTGTCCTCGAAGCCAGGAAATCGCCCATCGTCCGCTTCCGCGTCCGCTGCGCGCCACGCGCCACGCGCCATCGAGCCGTTTTCTGTCATTGACAACGTGATAGGTCGTATTGGGGAAGTGCTGAAGGCCAAGGAGAAAAGACTATTGCGACACGCGATCATCGCAAAGATTGATGTAGGAGGAGAGGGGACAGGAGGTGCACTATATGGAGCAGAGAGAGAAGGAGTAGATGAAGATGGGTAATAATGGAAAGGGACAGAAATGCGGAGCGGGCATCGGGAAGCGGGCCGACGAACGAGGGAGCAAAAGAGGCAAAGAGTAGAAAGTAGAGGGGAGAGCGAGGGGGGGAGAGAGAGAGAGAGAGGAGGAACTACTTTAGTACTTACATGGAGACCGAGGCAGGCCAGACACGGGGTGATCGACAGATGGACAGGGGACAAACCGTCAGGCGTGGTCTGGAGGCAGGCCAGGCGAGGTGAGGCGAGGCAAGGCAGGGGCAGCACAGTCAAGCAGATGGGGGGGGAAGTCAGTAGCAAAGGCAAGGCAAGGCTTAGCTTAACTAAACTAACTAATGAAGCAGGCAACAAGCAACGCCGCGCAGCCTAATAGGTAGAAAGTGCGGCGGGTGTTGTGGGCGGGTGCGGACGATTGGCAGGGGAAAAGAATAATAGAGTGTAAACGAGCCCCAGGGGAAAAATTTGGGGTACGTGCGTTTGCGTGGCTGGCGAATAATGCGACGAGCTGCGTGATTGTCGTATATTGAAAAGTGCAAAAGCATGAAGAAAGCAAGCGGGATAGCGAGCGAAAAAAAGCAGGGCGGGGGGGGGGGACGGCGACGGCGGTTTGGCGATTCAAAAACTCACTACTATTAGCAACTGGGTCCGTGCTCCCTTCTGCACGCGAATCTAACAGCACACTCAAATCCCTTCAATTATAGTATAGTATAGTAGTAAGTAAGAAACAACCAGCAGCTAAACAGAAATAACTAGTTAAAACTACGAAGAAGGCAAAGTAAGTGTCTTTCGTGTGATGATGACAGGCAAAAAAGCGTAAACCATGTGTCATCTGCTGCTGGCTCCAATTTAACTAATAAATCTTCTTATCCTCCCTTTGTGGTCTTAACGCTAACTATTTAATACAGTTTAACAGTGACATCTGACCCATTACATATATCTCGCTTGCTGTTCATGGCGCTCACGGGGATTATTTACAGTTTGACATACCGTAATCCCGTCAAATTGCCATCCACTGCAACAAACTAGCTATTTTACTTACTTATTATCCAACTCAACGGCTCACTTGCAATTTCAACCGAGATCGTTTTGTGCCGGTGCCCTTGCCCTTTCCCAGTGCCCACTGCCCAGTACGTCTTTCAATCTAATTTCGTGGCGTACAAAACTTCCGTATCTTAGCTAGCGTCACTTGCCCAATGCCTCACTAGCTAGAGCAAGTGATATGTGGCATGAATAGCAGACCTCGAACTCGCCGACCTCAGGTCATTTCCTGTCTGCCATTGTTGAGTGTCAGAATGACTTTGTTAGTGTCGTCATTCTTTTCCTGCATGACCGAAATATTGTTGCTATATAATAAATGGCTTCACCACTGGCCGCAACAATGACAGCTGACCGACTCATATATTATTTAATGTTGTATTATAGTACAATCTATCTAGGACTTCCGCGACTTTATCGACCCATCATCGCTCGGCGACGCAAAAAGCAGCATCGCAAACCCAAACAAACCTCCGATCCCCCTGTCGTGCTCGACGCACCGTAGCTCCGATTCATGTGCTTTGCATTGAAACAATCATCAGTGAACACACACCACAAACAGCGCCGCACCAATCAGCAACATCATCCAAAACAATTGTTTCTCTGCACCTTGCCATGTCAATCAGACATTGGTAACCGAAACTGGGTTTCGCCATTGCCGTTCTTCGCCCACCAGTTACTGTCATCCGCCATTTGAGATTAAATCCAAGCCCAAACCCCATGCCAGGGCAAAAACACATCAAAGCAGATATTCCAAGCGAGAAATGACAGTCGACTTCCTACAGCAAAGGAAAGTTCACCCAGCAGCAAAGTACCGGAATCCATACTAACCAAACACAATTGTGTTCGTGAAAGCAAGATAATCGGCTTTATCGCAATTTGCTCTGACCTGCGAGAAACCGCAAAGCGTGAGCGGAAGACGCTGTAGATCGCGGCGCCTGTGTCGCAATTGCCCGAAGGGTTCTCCTCTCATAGTCGAGTCAACGGCCTTCAACTCACCGTCCACCATCGCGCCGAGTTGAGAGCATCAACGTCGGTGCTGGCAACGGACGCTCCACTGGTGCGCCGGGTGTGTCCCGGTTAAACTGGACTCGGACATAGTGGTAGACAGACGCCACAGTGGAGAGAGAACCTGTTGACGGGCGCCCATGGCTTTGCGCCTCTTTCGGGAGCAGTGGTCTCGATGCTATGTGCAAGTTGTGCCGGTGCTGGGCGTCGTCCTGCAATCTAACACTGCTGAACTTTATCTAGGCATTTATTGTTCTTGCAGCAGGAACTTGTCGGACAACCTTTAGTGGAGCGATTGCATTGAGCTTCGTAGTGATAGAGCCTCAGGATGCAGCAGCCACTTTTCATTAGTTTACTTTGCAGCAATTGCACGCATCTACCTGAGAGCTTTATCGCCTAATGTAAATAACACTCTGCAAATCAGTAGTCCGCACAAAACAAAAATATACACCCGCAGCCAACACCTCACTAATTCCCGCTGAGCGGTATATTTTTCACCGCTAACAGTGCTCTTTTTTGCTTCTGATCGCCGGCGAACTGCTTTTATTATGTCCAGTCGCGTTGTAATAGCAGGGCGGATTGTCATCGCGGCAGACTGCTCATTGCACACGAGCCCCTCGAAAACTGTTCGCCGTTTGCGCGACCTCTACCATAAGAGTGCCACTTAAGCCTCCGGCGTACGTCGACGTATCCATCTCACCAGATTTGTGTCGACATTTGTTTCCAGACGAGCAAAACGGCCGGTCATTTAATTTCTACGCGGTAGTTTTTTTTACGACTAGTATGATTCGGCGCTAGACCCATATTGTTAAGTACCGTCTGCATTTTAACGATCTCCGGATCATCAAGAATTTCCGAGAAAAAAAAGCCTCCCGGAATGGCAGCCATCCTTGAGGTTACGTCGTCGCCCGTACACTCGGCTGGCAACAGCACGTCTCTGTCCGAAAACACGAGTACTACAACTTTACCTGAGGATGTCGTGCTCGCATCCCAGGAGATCCAAGCCAAATATGAGCGCCCAAATATCAACTTGGGTTTGCTTGCTGGCGGCACTGAGAATTGGGAGGATGTCAGTGCGACTGACGTTGACAGGTATGTCTGATGATATGGGACTGGCTATCATAGAGATGGTAGACAGAGGATTTGCGCTAAATTTTGTAGATACGGATTTATTATCAAACAGAGTCCTCCGCCGTTGGGGCTTCGCCAACAGTCAACGGACGGTTCGTCGTTGCTTCAGCTCCATATCCTCCTACGGCCAAGAAACATGAAAGTACGCGCTCCCGCCATCATCCACTATTCGCCTCAACTCAATCCGAGACACGAATCAATGCGGGAAGTAAAATGGCGGGAAATGGCTGTCCGGCGGATCAACGAGAAAACTGGTGTCGTCACTTATCATTTTGAAAAGACTTTAAAACTTGTCGAGAGGACTTTCAAGGGCATTCCCGATGCTTGGAGGGTATGGTTTTTGCCTGAAGTTTAGACGGAAATATGACACTAACAATCTAGGCCTCGGCATGGCGGTCATTTCTCACTAGCTCTGCAAGGAAAAAGAAAAATTATGTTTCAGACCGTGCCCTGGAAGCACTTTACCCAGTAAGTCCCCCACAGTTTAGCAATCACAAATGCCAACGATTATTAGAAATATGTTGCCGAGCCGTCACCCCACGACACCCAAATCGATCTCGACGTACCACGCACAATCAGTTCCCACGTCATGTTCTCAGCCCGCTACCGCGGTGGCCAACGTCTTCTCTTCCGTGTCCTCCACGCATTCTCACTACATATGTCAGATATGGGTTACGTTCAAGGTATGGCGCCGCTGGCCGCGAACTTACTTTGTTACTACGACGAAATAACGTGCTTCATAATGCTCATCCGCATCTTTACAACACGGCACCTTGAGGAACTCTACGCGCACGGATTCATTGGTCTCATGAACGCGTTCGAGGATCTTCGTCTTGCACTACGCAGGCGCAAAATAGGACAAACTTTGGAGGCTCTGAGGATCGAGCCGACATTGTACGCGACAAAGTGGTACCTGACGCTCTTTAACTACTCCGTTCCATTCTCGACGCAATTGCGGATCTGGGATGTGTTCTTCTTACTGGGCGACGATGACCTAGGTGTCATCCATGCCGCCGCGCTCACACTACTCGACAGTATGCGCAGTAAGTCTTTCCCTTCTTGTCAACTGCTCCTACTTATATCTGACACTCTGCCATATAGACACACTCGTCACCGCGGATTTCGAAACATCTATGCAGCAATTAACTCGTTTTGTCGACGTCAAGAACCCTGATTTATTCATGGAAGTCCTTGAGTACGAATATAACCATTTCCGGTCTCGAAAGATGCAGCGCGAATTGTCGCGGAAAGCGTCCCGAACGAATGCCGGATTGTTGCTGTCGTCGTCATCGTTGTCGTCGTCATCACGGAGGAATGGAAAGAAAGAGTGATAGTCTTTAACGTCTACAGTTTTGGTAAATTTTTTTTTTTTGTTTATTTTTGTAGGTTTGCATATGGAGTTTTTGTGATTTGGAACTTTTTTTTCCGTGGTGCATATGCAATAGATTTTGCTGCGCCAATCAATAGACAAGACGATATACTGTTGACGGTCCGAAACAAACATGTGCCAGATCATGTTTTGTACATCACATATGCCTAATTGTGTATAATAATACGATGTAATGCATTATTTCAATCTCAGACAAAAAAAAACACACCTCGTATAAATTACATATGAACCTATTATGATACTAGCGCCTACAAGAGCCTCCACTAATTTCTGCCCCGCCTCTCACACTGTGGGCAGCTTCAGCTTACTTGTAGAACTCAAACTTATCCACATCGCTTGTCGTTTTCACTTGCGAATTATATGCCTCCTCAAGATCCGAGTTCAAGATAACATATCTATTCTTGCGCACGGCGCGTAAACCGGCTTCCTGCATAATGGCCGCAATCACAGCACCAGACAACGGATCGTTTCGTATGATGAGCGAGTCGAGGTCTACTTCCGGCGCGAGCGACATCTTGGACGCGATTGTTGAGAAAATTAGGCGGCGCTCGCGGCGGTCGCGGAGGCTTGGAAATTCGATTTTGCGGTCCAGCCGGCCAGGCCGAAGGAGTGCTGGGTCGAGCGTGTCCGCGCGATTGGTAGCCATAATGACCTATTGCTGTCGTTAGAGTGATTCCAATATTAAAAGTAACCCGGACATACCTTGACATTCGAAGTTTGGTCAAAACCATCCATCTGGTTAAGCAGCTCCAACAAGATTCGCTGCACTTCTCGGTCCGCACCAGTCTGCGCATCGAATCGCTTTGTGGCAATTGCATCAATCTCATCAATGAAAATGATCGCAGGCGAATTCTCCCGCGCGAGTCTGAAGACGTCTCGCACCATTCGAGGACCTTCACCCAAGTACTTTTGCACAAACTCCGACCCGACGACCCTGATGAACGAAGCAGTCGTGCTGTTCGCTACGGCCTTCACAAGCATAGTCTTACCCGTGCCAGGCGGTCCATAGAGCAACACACCGCGTGGTGGATCAATCCCGATCTGCTTGTAAAGCTCGAAATGCGTAAGAGGCAGTTCGACCGCTTCTCGAATCTCTTGCTTCTGCATATCCAAACCACCGACATCTGCGTACGAGACATCCGGCTTCTCATTCGCGCCCAGCATCGCGATACTTGAATCCGCCTCTGGCGGAAGAATATCGACCAGTGAATTCGAATGCCGATGTAAGGCAACAGATGACGATGGCTTCAATAATTCCCGATCCAAAGTCGATAAAATCCGCACAACATAATTCGACCCCGTAGTGGAGCCAACGATTGCAGTATGCTGATCAATCGGCTCCAAAAACTGCCCGATCACAAGCGGCACAGACTGAATCCGCTTCACCTCCTCTTGTGCCCTAACAAGCTCACGCTTCAGATTTCGTTGCTCATCCTTGATGTATTCCTCCTGTAAATTCAAATATTCTAGTTCTCGTTCTAGCTTCTTGAGACGACTGTATGGATCCCCTGGTGCTGCTTCCGAAAATTTCTTCGCCTTCTTAAGTAACGTTTTTGTCGGTGTGGCGGCAGGTGATATCGCCTTCGCTGAGTTCGTCGGTACGATACCTAGTTCCTCCATTGCAGTGTATATTTGGAACTTACGTATAGATTCAGATCACAAATAAGAATCTACTGACAAATCAAGGTTTTGATGCTTCGATAAAGAGCTGTTGCATCAGTGTGGTGTACTGGACGTGGCCACAACGATATTCACTGGATCGAGAGTAATCATCGCGAACGCACAACTGAACAAGCCCCGCGGTACTTGTGCATCCCAAATCCAAACGCCCGTAAGGGCAGCAATTACATTCATTACTTATATTATAATGCATTTACTTGCAACCCAATACAATAAGTTATCCAATAAACGGAATCTTAAAAAAATACGTTATCATAATAAACGCCCCAAATACAGATTTACAAATCCATGCTCATAACCAATTGATACCACTAAAGTCTCAACAACCCCTCATAAATAACTCATGCATTTTATTTGTCTAAACTTGTAGACTCCTCTTTTTACGCAATATCAAATCTGCATCGTCATGACCTCTGGGATGCTTCTTCGGCTTCGATCCCACCAGCTCATTCTTCTGCACCGGAGTCGGTACAATCTCCACTACACCGTCAGTCCTCTCCACATCGCAAAACTCCTCTGGCCTAATCAATTGTACTTTAAACGCCAGTTTCTCATTCCGCTCTTTAAACATAGCAATTTCGTCGCCATTCTTCAACGTAGCTTGCATACCTGACCCTACTCTCTGGTTATTCACAAAACACCCGTTCGTCGAGAAGTCGTTCAGATAAATGGTATCGAGATCGCGCTTATGTTCAGCATCGCCACCTCCGTGGCTATTTCGCTTTCGTCGTAAATAGCAGTGGAACTTGGATGTCCGACTGTCGGTCAGCTGAATGTCACATTTCCTCGCCCGACCGAACCAGGCCTGTTCGCGAAAAATCATGATGTCTTTGTACGGAATACTGTCCTTCATGGTTTCTAGCATGAGCCAAGTTTTCGGTGGTAGCTCGCCTATGGAGGATGAACGCAAGTCGTTTTCGCCAGGGTAGTATCGTACGCCACTGGTAATTGGCAGCTGACCAATACCGTCGACTTTTAATTTGTTCTCGTTGTCGCCTTCGCCATCCGGTCCGATTAATGACGTTCGCGCATGTCCTGAACCCGAACGACCTCCAGATATCTCCAGCTTGGCAGTCCGTTTTTGTAGTTCGGAACTGTCAATGTCAGAGGGATGCCCGAGGGCAACTTTCTCCACTCCTTCCATTGCACCGTCATGTACGTCGTCTTCATCGTCCAGTTTGCTTTCCACAAACTCATCACTATCTTCATGTATGGGGCTTGATGCATCGGACTGTGGACCCTCACGTAGCCACCTCAAAAGCAGTGCTGCCTTGGCTGTAAGTCTTTTCTTTGGATTGACTTCTAGCAGCGCTCTGATAAACGCATTCGCATCTACAGACACTTTTGCATCATCAAGTGGCTGCTGAGAATACTCACCGGCTATAATCTGGTTACATAATTGCTCTTGCGTACTCCCATTGAACGGTAGATAGCCCGTTAATAGAACATACACCATACATCCTATACTCCACATGTCAACCTTATTTGAGTAGTATGTCGACGTCCGCTCAGCATGAGCTCGGGAGGAGTCTCTAGCTTGAATGACTTCCGGTGCCAGATAAGCCAACGTACCGCAAAAGGTTTTCAAAAATGTCCCTGATTCTGAAATCTTTGCCAGTCCAAAATCAGAGACCTTGATTTGTATTGATTTCCCGTCACAGTCATCTTCTGACACGAGGAGAATATTGTCTGGCTTGATATCTCGATGTGAAATTCCTGCTGAATGCACATACACGACGGCCTGCAATACTTGCTTCACAACAATCTTTGCCATATTGTCGTCCATTGGACCATACTTTGTGATATAGTCCATGAGATCACCGCCGGCGACGTACTCCATCACAAGATACACATTTGATCTGTCTTCGAACAACTCTTTCAATTTGACAATATGCGGATGATCCAGGCGCATCAAAATATCAACCTCTCGTTTAACAGCTAAACCAGCCATGATACGTCTCCGCGGAATCACTTTCACAGCAAACACTTCTCCAGTCGCACGATCAACCGCCTTTCGTACCGTCGCAAATGCACCCTTTCCAATTGTATCACGCATGTCGTATCTTCCGTATACACCAGTTTCTAGTGTATTTTCTTTCACTTGCTGTTGTCTGCCGCGTAGAAAAGCCGGTCCGAAATTGATCAAAAAGCGGATCTCGTCTTGTGGGACTCCCATACCTAAGCCAATCTCGTCACCCTGTGAGAGAATGCACGATCGCTTACGAGGTAACCGTGATTGGTTGAGAAATGTGCCGTTTGTAGAAACGTCCTCAATTAAAACAATTGGTGGTTCATTGGTATTTGGAGGAGGATCCCGCTACAAATATAGTCAGCAAGTATATGATGTTCAACATTAGGGATCGACTTACGGTCCATATTCTGAAATGGTTATTCGAGACTCTTTTAATTTCTCCCATATGCACATCGCAACGCGAATTCCGGCCAAATATCCATTCTTTCTTCGTGACTGACTTGCCATCGAACCCAATTGAAGTTTCGTCCATGCGTAACACTACGTTCTTGATATTCCCCGTCAAACACACGAGCGTGCATAGTATATTCTCGTCTTCCTGATTTGAAGAACCGTGCTGCCCCGACTGTTGCGGAACAGTGGACGGCTGTGTGGCAAAGTCTGGATCTTCCATGGTCAGACGTGGCAAGATCTAGAAGGCCGTGTGAGTGTGGCCTTTTGTTTAGTGGTTGATATGGAGCTGTGTGAAGGGGGTGCCGGGACGCAATGTGCAGCCTCAGGAGGCAAAGTTGGAGCTGTTCAAGCGTAGTTAACATTTATAACGCTCTTCACAGTTTGCGTTGTTGCATGCTAAACGAAAGTTCAATTCAATAATCGACAACCAATCTGCTCAATTTTCTCTAACCGCAGCAATGCATTCACGGTAAAAAGAAAATATCATATATAGCGGCATGGCGAGTTCGTCTGGTGATGCGGGGACCAGTGAGCTTATGCGCGACATCGCCATGTTACGACGGCAGCTGTCCTCGTCCTCCCCGAGCACGCCAGGTGCATTGGCGTCCTTCGCATCCTCGCCTCTACTGTCACCTTCTACGCGGCAACAGTACACTGATCCTCCGGTTATTCTCGATATTGGAGCACGCGGTATTAGAGCTGGAATAGCCGGCTTGGAACGGCCCGTCTGCGAGCTACCTATCGGTCCTGATCCTAGAGGAAGAATCAAGACACATGTGCTTTGGGACGTGGATATGAGAAATACAGAAATGGAGGATTTCCATGACATACTTCAAGCAATACTGAGGGATGTGTATTACAAGTGAGTCTCAGAATAAGTTGCTTATTGTTCTGGGTCCTTGTTAAT
The DNA here is from genome assembly GCF_038497645.1 of Lipomyces chichibuensis. Taxonomy (NCBI): domain Eukaryota; kingdom Fungi; phylum Ascomycota; class Lipomycetes; order Lipomycetales; family Lipomycetaceae; genus Lipomyces; species Lipomyces chichibuensis. Next base: position 157,410 of record NW_027117467.1, on the reverse strand, counting down.
CCGGTGGAGTAGATATCTTCTTTTAGATGGGAAGAGCCGGAAGGTGGTGATCCTGGAAAACCCAATGATGACGCTGCAGCTTAAGAAAGCCATTGCTTTTGTCTTGTTTAATTACTTCCAGGTATATTACCAGCAATTAAATTGCGAATTTCTAGGAAGGTTTGGCTGACATGATCGCAGTCAATTTCTGTTACTTATATGCTGTCCCCGGTGTGTTCAATGCTAGCAGCTGGAGCTCGAACGGCACTTGTGGTTGATATAGGATGGCATGAGACAACCGTTACTCCGGTATGTTGTGGCTAAGTATGTGACTTGTTTAAGGATTGTATTAGCTAACTGAAGCAGATTTACGATTACAAGCCTCTCCTATTCGCCGTGAAATCAACATTACGCGCGGGAGAGCAATTGCATGACTTAGTTAGCGGGGCCTTGAAAGGATTCACTGACGTTTTACCGTCATTCGATGAAGTGGAGGAATTCATTGCTCGAGCCATGTATTGCACTCGTATTGACGAGATAACATCATCAACTTCTCAACAAGCCTTTGCGATCACACTATCCGGAAACACATATTATGTTCCCAGCTCAGAAACACGATATAGCCCGCTAGTTCAGTGTTTCATACAGCGCGCAGCGGACAACGCCGACGATATCGATTGTTTCCCTATTCCTGACCTTATAGTATCTTGTCTATCTGGACTTGGTGTTGACACTCGAGCCAGTATGCTCTCTCGAATAGTTTTTGTTGGAGGGTGTAGCAATATTCCAGGACTAAAGTTAAGAATACTGGAGGAGGTGCGGAATTGTCTAGTATATGATGCCAATAGCGGTCACAGCATAGAGCTACAGAAGAATTTCCGACCATGGACTATAGGCGATAGATCTCGGATCAAAGGTATAACAAGTCTGGGAGCATGGAGCGGAGCGAGCTTATATATCTCGCGAGAAAGAGATTATCTACTCAATGGAGGAGGTGGAGGGGCAGGGCAAAGGGCGATCAGACGGATTCGGGTGGAAACTGCAAGCGGCATTAGTCATACAACTAGTAGCAGCTTTCGTATATTAGGGGAGGTGGAGAGGGACAAGTTTTTACAAGACGAAATTTACGCAGATAATATTTTCGACTGGACAGTACCAACGAAATATGCATAGTGTGTACTTATGTTTTTATGTATATTATGTCCTGATGAGTTTGTGTACCATATAATTAATATATGACGAAATGTTTCTGCGACGATCCATACACAGATATTTCGCCGTCGACACGGTATTATTAATCTCTATCCTCTGTCTCCTTTGTACCCCTCATTTTATTTCGAGACCGACTTGGAGTGCGTAGTCGGCTATGCTTGTATCTTCGTCGGAATTGCTTGACCTGATGTTCATCTATTTTAACTGGTCCATCTGAGTTTCGGATCTCGCCTTTAATAATCGACTTTGTGTCGTCGGTGTGAGAATAAATTTGAAGTTGTCACTAATAGAGATCGAACGTGTCCTTAAGTTAACAACTCCTAACTAGATCTTAGCACATTTCCTACAAGCATAGACACCATGCTAGTTACCTTGCGGCGTAGTTCTGGATTGCTACATCCTCCCCAATCCTTCAAATTATTTTCAAGTACCTCTCAATATCGTCAATATCGATATTTTGGCGGTGCCTGCAATCGACACCCATTCGGCCCACTGACGTTAGGATTGTGAATGATACAATGCACGGGCCGGCATTACAGTTTTATTGTTCTGGAACAAAAGATCCATATTTGGATTGTCATCGATGTCCTCAATCTTAAATGTACGCGTATTTGCATGAAACACAAAATCAACACCATTTTCCAGTTGCAAGCACTTTGAAACAAGATCATACCATTCCAGACAAGACGGTGGCACTGGCAAGCAAGTGGCCCTTAGACTTTTTGCGATGGCCATGCCGATTCGTTGTTTTCTGACGAACTCTGAAGCCTCGTGAATTTCCTCTCGCACCATTCTCTCGTTGTCTGTTTCTGGCTCATCGGGATTGAAATGTTTCTTGCATAGATGCCAGTGGGAGCTAGAGGATGACACCTTCTGCACGTCTTGCAGAAACGTCGAGAGTTTTGACGACCGAGTTTGGTCGACACGAAACGTGGTATGACCGACACTTGTTTCCAAACCAGTACATCGGCAGATTTTCGAGGGTCGGGACTTGGTCGTCCCTTGCCTTGCTTGGGCTAGGACTCTGACTCCAACGATGCCACATTAACCATCGACTTTGACCAGGCTTCGGGTCCAAATTATTGTTATCCTCCGGGTATTCGTCCCTCTGTGCCTCATCAAAACACATGTCGCGTATGCCGTTTTAGAGGCATGTTGGACTCATTTCCGGCACTGTTAACGACGACGGGTAAGTCGTCTGTCCTAACGATTCACTAGCAGTCCGCTGCATAACTGGGATACTCGTAACTGCAATGTTAGACAATATCCTATCTGGCTAGTATCGTAAACATGATAATGTTGAATCTCGTCGATGTCTCAAGTTGGGGACATTACGAAAAATAGGCTTTAATCTAAGGAACCGTGATGGGGCTTTGCGAGCAAAAATGGCGCCCGGACCAGCGCGAACACCCCTGAAACACGCCCGACGCATCGGTAGATCCGAAGACCTCACCATTAAAGTTTCAACAGCACGGAATACAGTGTACTGCCTATATTTGAATTTGACGGATATTGTGGAGCGGCATTCCTGTCCTTAACCACTACGTTGATTGTCCGCTGCCATACAAAGAATGAAGCTCCGTAATTACCGTTCGAGGCACGACAATCTCTAAGTAGATATCGATTAAGGTTTATCCAACTCGCAATCACCACCCAACGACGGCCGTTAATCGAAGATCTAGCGTTCGCGTAACTTAGCAATTCTCCATTGAGACCAAAGACAAAGTTCTTTATTTATAACAACGCTCATAGATCCTCATAATACAAGATATGATTAACACGATAAACACTCAATTTTCCGCAACGTGAGTCAGCTACAAGACGACTCTAGCAGTTTGATTGCTCTCTCGCTTTCGCGCTCTAGAAACTCTACCAATTTATCGCACTTCGTCAGTAGTGTTCGCTCACCAACCTCAGCCAATCGTCTAATACACTCCTCAACTGTCATGCCCAGGTCCATATCTGAAATGAGGTCTGCTTCACCTACAACCGACGGATTAGCATCAGAGTGTTCATCTACATATCGTGACAAACTCTTGCGCAACCACTGCAGCTTATTACATGGAACATCTCTAGAAATTAAAGCGACATTGCCATTGTGCGGACTATCCGTAAGTATTCGCGGAGAACTATTTAGATTGTCTGCTCTAGATGCAAATTTTTCTCTTGGACTCGAAGCCACCGCACCTCTCCCAATGGGGCAGGCACCGATCGGAGGCAGCTGTCCGTCAATGAGATTAGACGTACTGGATTCCTTATTAGGACTGGTCTGCGCAATGCTAATGACATTTGTATCTTCGTTCCTGGATCGCGTACCACGGACCGGAGTATCTTTTCCGGATGTTCTACCTTCCCCAATCGGGCTCCCGTCTTGCATAAAAATATTCAACGGTTCTCTCACACTCTGTGCTGGACTGTTTCGGGCGACCGTAGTTGAAATATGGTTTACCATGCGAGCCGTTTTTTGTGAACTCGCTAGAACTACAGGGCTGGCCGCCATGTGTGTCTTCGGTGTTGCTTTACTCGAAGCCGGTCTTGCAAGTGATCGCGGGGCTTGATCAGGATCCATTTCAGTCCCAGGCGTGGAGGGAGGTAGCGCAAACTCACTAACATCGCTTGGCTTCACATTCGCGGTCGCTGGTTCTAGCGCTTCTTCATAGCTTTCAGAATAGTTTGCAATCAGATCCTCCAAATGGCCTGAGCTGTTGTTTGATCCGGATGACGCTGCAGAACCGTTCTTGACCACAATCTGCGGCAATGGTGGTACGGGAGGTACAATTTCGACTCTAGGACTGGCACTCTGTAGTGGCTGCTTTGTCTTCGCTGTCTTCGTCTTCATTGGCCTTGGGCCTCTTGTTCTCTTCACAGCGATCTCTGGTTCTTGTTCGCCCTCTGCTATGGAGTCTGTATGCACACTACTTAAAGTGATTTCTCGGGAAGTTGCCAATCGTGCCGAAAGCCGGCGTTGTTGTGAAGTCTGACTGGCGTTCGACTCGTCAACGTCTCGGGAGGTATCTTCTGCAGTAGACGATCGACTAGCTTTGCTGTTTCGCTTATTCGCTCTCCGCTTAGGTTTAGGCTCTTCAACATCGACTTCTTCGTCCACAGCCATTCCAGAACTCAGCCGTTTCCGGGGATTTGTCTTTTTAGAAACTGCTGATGTTGACTGTCGCGCCTTGGAGTTCCTTTTGCCTTTGGATGAACCTCTATGTATTCGCGTAAAGAAGTAACAATCAGGACCGCGTCGCCTGTGCTCCTCACTAATCGCATAGTTAGCGGACAGTTCTACCAGGTAAATAGATATCAAATTGCTTCATACGTAGGATCATCTTTGGGCTCCCAGCCATCCAACACTACACCACAATACATGCACGCAGCGAAATCATCGCCCGATCTCCCAGGGTTGTAGAAGAATCCGGCTCTACTCATCTAGCCGTAAGTCAATTAACCCCTGCTTTATCAGAATTTCATGCTCGAGCTCAACTCACGTTACTGCTAGTAGGAATCCATCCTCGCTTTCCGTCATGAGGCCACCAAGTACCAAAAGTCTCGAATCTAGCTCTCAACATGTCGCTACTCTCCGGATCATGATACTCATCATCTTTCCAGTCTGATCCTTGTATAATTGCCCATGCACACAGTGGTGAGTGATCGAGATGCTCTATTTTAGGGTCGTCACCTTTGTTCCATCCGTCGAGGCTCTTGTCGCAGAGGAAACATGTAACATTATCTGGTGACTGAGGCGACGGATTGTATATGAATCCTGCTTTGGCCATCTAGAACCGCAGATTAGTCTATCAGATTAAAAACATAAGATAATGGTAAAATACCTGTGTCACGCTTGGTCGAGTATGCGGCCATGCTTTGACTCCTCCCCGTTTCGCTCCATTTCCAACACGATGCGCTCTGAATGAAGCTATTCGATCGTCAAAGGCGGCCAATTCCTTCGACACCACCATGTCTTGTAAGAACTATAATAAAACGAACGACCGTAAGTAGAAAAATTTGACTCTATAGAGGTAAACCGTCAGAACAACATGCCACGACATGGAGGATGGGAGATTTAATAGAGTTCGTTAATCTCTGGTGTTATGGTGTGGCTGTAAAGGTTGCTGCGGCAACATCAGCCGCACTTGGAGAGTAAACAGAGATGCCGTCGCAGCGCGTGAGATTCTTTTCAGACAAAATTTTGGCGCCGCAGCTCTATCGAAAATGCACCCACAAAATTTACGCGTAAATCACAGTGTAGATACTCGCCATATTGACTGTCGAGCCGGTTATAGATTGTTTATTATGTCGATAACCATCTACGAATCGACAAGGCTATGTGTATGATCATTCTGCCGATCGCGTCCAAGTGTGCACAAGATCAAGGGCCCGAACTTATCCCTTGACCGAACTTATCCCTTCACCCCTCAAGCTCGGCAATGACACTGACCCACAATACAGAGACCTATTGCAATCCAGTGAAGTAGCAAATGGTAAAAGAAAATTCAGTTTACTAAACGTATACACATATTCCGGGATCAGGATGATACGGGTTCTATTAAGATTGATGCGAGTGTGCTGTAGTAAAAAGAGTGACGCGCTAACGTAACTTGGCTACGCGTTTATGCGCTAAGCGCCACGATGTTTCGCGTATCTAGCCTTAACCGCAATAATTAATGGGCTATGAACTCGCCCGCGACACGCTAATGCACGCTGCATCCCCTTAGTCGTGACTCCTTGGATTTCAACCAGCTGCCACTTTTCCCCGGAACCCCGGGCATTGCTTCACTTTTCAAGATCTCTACATTTTTTACCTTGCGGTCGCTCTTTTTGTTTGTTTGTTTCATTTTGCCCGAGGATTTTTTTGTGCAGTCATTCCTTTTACTCTGCTCCTTGTTTGCCGCGTGTACACATTCACTCATTGGTGTTTACAAACTCCTTAGAGTCATCGACACTGGATTTATGCATATCTAGTACTACTACGTTGCAATGGGATCACTGGAAGGTAACGGTCACGACACTCTTGTCACTCCATCATTGTCCGATACATCATCCGTCGCGAGTTTCGTTCCGGAAATACTGTCAGATATGGCTCCTTCTACGGCACACTCGTCGATAGGAACATCGCTTGAGCCGTCTGAACTTCCTATCGACGAGTCACGAGGAGAGGATTACGATGAGTATGAGACTGTTGACTGGAACCAATTGGAGCGGACAGAGTGCGAGGAGTCACGAGAAGTTGCTAGTGACGAGGTATTTTTCACTGTTTTCGAATTGAAAAGAATTATTATAATGATTAACATGTGATAATTTAAAGAATACTGCGTATTTGTTGGCCCGGTTGGAACGAGAAAATGCGAGATTTGAGCGGGACCCTAAAGCATTAACGTCCAGCGCTCTACCACGGAGACCCCGTCCTTTGTCGGTAGACAAGTTACGAAAGATCGCTGAAGAGCAAAATACTTTAAGGATATCTATGGTTCCTAATGCTCCACAGCTGACAGACCTGGAATTTTGGGCAGCTCTTGTTGCAGACTATCCTCGTACAGCTGCGAAGCTTCCAAACTTACTGTCCAAGAAGGTATCGTGGATTTCGAATTTGAATGGCAGTTTATATTCTAATGGTAATGCAGATCAAAGGAGGCGTGCCACCTCCATTGCGTGGTCTGGTGTGGCAAAGTATGGCGGGTGCGAGCGATCCAACATTAGAGTCTTTGTTCAACGCGCTCATTGCCGAACCTTCACCGTACGACAAAGTGATTGGTCGAGATCTACATCGTACCTTTCCTGAGGTTGAGATGTTCAGGGAGCGAGGCGGTCGAGGACAAACAATGCTCGGTCAAGTCCTTCGTGCATTCAGTTTGTACGACATGCAGGTCGGATATTGCCAAGGGCTCGCATTTTTAGTTGGTCCCTTGTTGATGCATATGGATGAGCGCTCGGCGTTCTGCGTACTCGTACGGTTAATGGAAGAATATGATTTACGGACGATGTTTACGGCGGACATGGGCGGACTCCATCTACGAATATTCCAGTTCACGCAACTCCTGCGAAAGTTCGTTCCCGCGGTCGATGAGCATATTGAGAATCTCGGGGTGCAGTCGATCTACGCCACTCAGTGGTTCCTTTCCTTCTTCGCAGTCACTTGTCCACTGAACATACTGCTCCGGATCTATGACGTTATATTCGCCGAAGGAGCGTTGGAGACATTAATGCGTGTAGCCGTTGCGGTCATGCAGGCCAATGAAGAGCGAATCTTGGCGTTGAAAGAGGAGGACGAGGTACTTCAATTGCTCCTCGGGCGTTCATTGTGGCAGATATACGAAGGGAATGCGGACGCGCTTATCTCAGATGCCATGTCTCTCACGACAGTAGCCACCCGAGACGTCCTAGAAGATCTTGAGAAGTTGTACAAGTCAAGACGGGCAGCCACAGCCGATACCGTACTGCATACTTCAGATTCCCCTACAAAAACGATGAGCCTGCAAACTTCCGAGCTGCATGCAGCTGCAACTCGATTTCTGGGTCGCATATGGGCGAATGTTGGGTCCAATTCTCCCGCTCATATGACACCTACCAACAGCACGCCTGGTCGTACATTGAGAAGAACAGGATCCAGAGCGTCGCTGACGTCTACCATCAACTCGCTCGAGTTGGATGACGGTTGCCAGTTTTTGCGCCAATCAGATCATAAGCAGAACATCGAGTTGCATAACCAGATCGAGGATCTTGTAATGGCTCTGAGTATGCTTCAGAAACAGCATGTGTCCACTGTAGAAGAACTTGAGGTGGAAAGAAGAGCCAGAGAGGAAGAGCGCAGCACATTTCAGGTCTTTTTGTCAAACCTACCAGAAGATAACGAGAATCCGGACGTGGCGAAGAGTATCGCGGATATGAAGGAAAAGTTCAGACACCAGGCTGATATATCCCAACGTTTAATGACCTTCAAGGACCTGATTAAGCAACTCGAGATGTCACAAGCCGAAATGTTGATGGAGAAAGAGCGAAACGCGTTCTTGAAAAGAGACCTGGACTGCAAGTGCGTTGAAGTTCGGGACTTGAAAGACCAGCTATTCGAGGTTAAGAGCAGGTATCAAGATATTCAACGCGAAAAGAGCAAGCTGGAGCGGACATTGAATGAAGTGAGACAGCGGCAAGGCCCAAGAGAGGATCTTTCGTCTGACTATGAGTATTACGATCCGAACAGCAGTCCAGTAGTCAGTAGTACGGCAGCGCCGACATCACACGGCCTTAGAGAATTGCGGCTTGGTCGTCAGAATCAGCTTCATGGACCGACGTTCAATAAGAGAAGTAGTTCGCTGTTTGTTCCTGACGAAGTCGCCGCGGCTCTGAATGTGCCATCTTCGCCCACATCCAGTTCGCTCCAGCCACCGTCATCTCCAGTAGCGGTATACAATTGCGACTCGTGCGATGCGTTACGCATGGAACTAGCTACTTCGAAAACAAGTGAGGCCGTCGCTAGGCAAGAACTCGAGGAATCGAAAAATAAGTTTGAACATCTAAAGCGCAGTGTGACGGGTGGAACGAGTTCGAGAGTGCTTGTTACACGGTATACTACTGCACCGTCAAATGTGCAATCGGCACAAGGAAGCATTGGTGATGGACAGGCTAGTGCATGGCCAAAAATTGGGAAGTTTGGTTGGACGCGATGAAACGCGGATAGTCGTATGAGTAGGTTGTGTATGACCTGTATTTATTTTGGACGCATATTTGTATTATTATTGTTGGGTGGTAGATATTCTTTTTGATCTTGTTCATAGTAAATAGTATTAGTTAGGAAGCTGAAATTACTACGAGTTTATGACGACGCCGAATGCGAACGTTGCAGGTACGCTGCAATTTCCGCCTTATCCGCAACATGCAGCTGCATTTATGTCAAGTTGTCCTTACAGATTCCTCTTTCAACACAGCAACCACTCCACTCACAGACTCGATAATTAACCAAACCGCTTGATTGCGCCTCGCCCACCGTGCCATACGAATGGTTTTTAGGTGCTATATAGATTCAAGTCCACTGAATTCAGCAGCGCGAAAATGTCAGACATGATGAAGCTCGAACTGGACCGGAGGCGAGTGACGTTGGTGCTCGAGATCAACGCTGAGCTATTTCGCGAGTCGATACAGATCCAGAAGGCGTCGGAAGGCGATCTTGAGAAAGCGCGGCAAGATGTTACATTTATTCAGTAAGTTTTGTTAGAATTCTTGCGATGACTTTTGTATATGGTTGTAGATGGGGGTGTTAATGATGCTCTGATTGTAGTTGCATGAAGCGATTACAATGTAATCTTGCTTATTTGGCCGGTGTCGCGGATAGAGGGAAGATCACTCATGCGCCTCAGTATCCACAAATTTTAATACCACCGCCTGATGTTGCGACTCTGGTCGAGCCTTATAAGAAGTTGCAAGAGTTATTCCGGGACGCAGTGACTGCACTGCAATCGATGCAGCCGCTCCAGCAGCAGCAGCAACAGCAGCAACTGCAGAATTCGCCGCAGGTTTCACAGACGCTTATCCCGCCGCAGCAAGTGCCGGGCTTGCAGCAACAGCAGTATCAGTTGCAGTTGCAGCACCAATTGCAGCAGCAGCAGAAGTTACAGCAGCAACAGCAACTTCAGCAGCACCAATTGCAGCAGCAACAATTACAACAATTCCAACAGCAGCAGCAACAATTACAGCAGCTTCAACAACAACATTTTCAACCGCAGCAACAGCCGCAGCAACAGCAGCCCACGGGTGCACAGTTTCAACAGCAACAGCAACGATTCTACCAACAGCAGTTGCTGCAGCAGCAGCAACAATACAAGTTGCAACAAGCGGGATTCATGCCGAATCAACAACCGCAAATTTAATCCTTGATCATCATTTGGGGTTATAGAAGGACAGTTGATATGAAATATATACTCAATCATGTATTCTACCTTGGCTTGGTTGGTTTGGCGTATGTCGTGGGTTAGTTTCGCTACTATATTGGCAAAATGCTAGGGAATATTGCTTTAACGGTAGTCGTTCGTGGTGCATGTCGCTGTAACATAAGCTAATTTGTATATTATCATGTTTTGTTGCTTGTGTTTTTCCTAGAAGTGGATGTACTATATTATCCATGAGTATTGCTCTGGATGTTTGGTTTTGCATACATATTACCATATTCTCATTATATTCTGCTCGCTAATATTACGGCGTTGTCACAACAAACGCAATCACCGATATCCCACAAGGAGTGTAATTATGTCCCAATTTTCAAAATCAAATCCTAACCGTAGATTCCATCACAATCGTTCACATATCATACTCACTTAGGAGGCTCATTTACCTAGACTCTTTCGTCGACGACCGGCCCATCAATCAACGTCTCCGTCTCTCCAGCGTCGGAACTTCGCGACTCTTGCTTGACTTCGTCACGGTACAATTTGACAATCTCCGTCAACTCGGAAACTTGCTTCCGAAGCTCGTTAATCTCCCACACGCCCGGCTCGGACTCGACATGTGGCACCATTGCTCTGACGCGGTCGAGCCATCCGCAATGTTCAAGGTCCAATTCCCTTTCGAGATCTTCCCATTCCTCTCTGATGTCATCGTCTGACTCGCCTGTTGCGCGGTTGCGCAAGATCTTGCCGGCAACATACACTTCGTAAAAGGCAATCGCAAATAAGATTGGCGAATACACAATCTGATCCAAGTTAGATGACTTCAATCTTGCGACATTGCGCAAAAGCAGAAATAACAACGTACAGTCAAGACAACATCGTTTAACGTCGCATACCTCCGCCTCGGCATCCACCACTCGAACGGCAATATCAGACAAGAAACCTCAATCAGATTCAGCGGCGGAACAAACACGTTTTCGTCTGGCGCGCGCACGAACCGAAGCGTTTTCTGCGCAAACAAGGCCAAGAACTCGTCTACGGCATTATCATACACTTTTTCGTATGCTGAGTTGAACAAAGCAATAAGGATGTTGAGGAGTAGGACTGTAACGACGAAAGTGAAGACGTAGTTCAATATAGCGGCGAAAGGTGGGGCAAAATCCTCGAATGCCTCGAATTCGGGGGATGCTAAGACCGTTCGAGTCATGTACGCGAAAGACTTTGCGCCGACGTCTGCTGCGCCGTCTGCCGTGTCGAGGCCAATGAATGCTTGCAAAAATCCGATGACGATGATGATCAACAGGACGAAGAATACAACACTCTCTTTCATGAGCTCTTTCAATACGACGAGCATCGCACCAAAGAATTTCTGCATATCAAGGTATAGAAGGAGACGGCTCCACATTAACGGCGCGCAGAAGGCGAGCATGCGGTAAGCCAGTACGTCAGATGTCTCCCGTGCATTGCTGCCGGCTGGGCTTGCGAGAGCTACCAATCGGATAACAAAGGACACCGTCACGATCGAATAGAGCGTATCGTTAAAGACAGACCAGAAACTAAAATAGTATAAACCAATGTGATAAAACTTGGCCACTTCGTCGAAAATGTAGCCGAGCGTGAACACATATAAAAGGCCCTCAACGGCGTCAAAGCCTCGGGACGGATTTGCTGTGTTGACGGCGCCGGTATATAATCCCAAGTAAACTATGGAAAAAAATAATTGCAGCGCATTCTGATATAAAGGCGTCTTTATCCGATCTGGGTCGTAATGCGTCCAAAAGTCAGGAACGGCAGCATCTTTGTACGAGGTAAACTCGGTCGGATTGTCTGGGCTCTGGATGATCCAGCCATGCCAGATCCAGGTAATACATTTTTGGAACCCGGACGAGCCGATGACAGTCAGCGCGTGGAGATCAATCGCATATTCGAGAGCGTTTCTATTGCTCGTGACCTCGTTTTCGACAATGATCGAAAATCGGCGGCACAGCATCTGCTTGAACAAAAAGTCCTGGTTCGACTCACTCTCGATCAGACGTTTAGCAATAACTTCACACGCTGTCGCCTTACGTGCGTTGAGTTCGGCATCGTAGAGTTCCTCTAACTCGAGATGACGGAACCACTGTTTGCACGTTAACAAGGCATATATGATACACGCCTTCTTGTCGCCTTCCGCAGCCTCCAATGCTAACTCCAACACATCGTGAGTGATAACCGACGCGCCGCCGGGTCTTGTGATCCTGCTCTCTTTGATCTCTATCGGGATAATTGTGTCGATAATGGCTTTCAGTCTCAATGCGACGGACATGACTTCCTTGGGCGTGATCACAGGATGTGGGCACGTCTCTGCTGTGGGCAAGAGCGCTTCATAGTCGTCTTGCTGCGGCCCTGACGTAAAGGCATGCGGCAACTTACTCTTCGGCAACTTAAGAGCGGAGATCGGCATCGTCTCTAGATTGTTTTCTGCTTGGACTACGTGTCGTGCTATTGTCTTCTGGCGAACTTGATAGCCAAAGGGATCGAATAGTGGAAACTGGGGTAAGTGATCTTATTAATGTGGGTGATCTTGTTAAAGTGGTGGTGCGTATGCTCATATCACGTTCCGCAAAGCTAATTCAATTGCGTAAGTGACTGACAGGACCCTGGTTCGTTTAAAACATATTATATCGTTCGTAAAGAATCTTGGTTCCGGTGTGATCAGGATGATGAGACCAATTTTCAGTTTGAAGCCCTGTTACAGCCTCGCGCTAGTTAACTGCTGCGCCCCACGCTAGTTTAAAAAGTTGTCCGTGCAAAAATAAGGTTTACATCATGCTCTTGTCGAAGACCCCGATGGGCAAGAAGACGTTGTTGAAGCTGATATGTCCGAAAGGGCATCGTACTTGTCTTCAGGTCGCGGTCTGCAATACAATTCGTCACAAGGATATCGACATCGGAGCCTTGGATACCGAAAGTATTTTCTGCACGAAGATCATAATGCTGAAAATGACTAACTCATCCGATGTTTGTCTAATCTCTTGGACTGCAAATATAAACCGATGCACATTCCTATACGACTAGTAATAATTCGATCAAAGCAAGTCCATTTCAGTCTATCACTATGTACAATATCTATACCCTCCCTGGATATCTAACAGTGCCGACCCATCCATACCAATAATTGGAATCCCAGTATCGACTTATCTAACCTACTGGTCACCCTCAGCCTCAACAATCTCATTCTCTTCAATATTCTCATCGAGACCCACCATCCTCCTAAACACAAACGACACGCACTCCATCTTCGGATCAAGCTCAAGAGCGTTCTGGAGAATCTTGTCGTTCAACACGTCAGCTTTGTCCTCTAAATCGTCGTATTTCCCAATCACCGCGCGCGGATTAATGTGCGTAAATTCGAGTAATGCCTTCAGCCGATTTTTGGCTTGCATGCGTTTCGGTAGAACGGACTGGCCCTGCAACATCTGTGTCGCCGAAATCCATCCGCCTCGCTCCTCCTCGTCCTCTGTCTCGGCGCCAGATTCACCATCAGTGCTTTCGTGCTTGATGTGCATGCCACCCGTTCCGTCACAATTGCATTCCAGCAAATCATGCGTATGGCACGGCGTCTCCTCATGAATCGTGAAAATGTCCCGCAGCTCCGACATTGTGAATGAGTTCTCGGATGAGTCGGCTTTGCCGTCCATAAGGTTGTCTGCCAATCCCTTTTTTGTAAGTTGCCGTTGGAAAATTTTTTCGTCAATGCAGCCGGTCCTGTGAAAATTAGTGCAAAGTCAGACTGGTGAACACGGGGGCCAACGTACGTCAGGAGACGGTAGATATACACAGGCCGTTTCTGACCGTCGCGGTGAATGCGCGCCATGGCTTGTAGGTCAACAGACGGGTTCCAGTCTGTGTCGAACAGAATCAGCCTTGACGCGCCAATCAAGTTTATCCCCGCGCTTGTCCAATTAGCATCAATTTACGGTCTGACTAACGTGAACAACATACCCGCCGCTCTTGGCAGACAACAAAAACGCAAATGAGCGCGCTTGATCCGCGGCGTTAAAGGTGTCGACAATTTCCTGACGTTTCTTCATCGGGGTAGTACCGTCGAGCCTAAGAAAGGGCAGCGCCAAACCCGCCAACAGTCCCTGCAGCAAATCCAGGGTTTGCGTGAAACTCGACACGAGTACGATTTTCTCATCGGTCTCGTCGTGAAGTTGTTGCAGGAAGCTTTCGAGAAAGATGAGCTTGCCGCTGCGTGCGGATTTGGCTTTGACACGGTTGATCGTCGAGACAAAGTTGTCGGCCTTGGTTGTTGATTAATATAGGACAAGATAGAGAATAAGAACACAAGCTTACGTCTGTGGCGTTCAGGAGGAGTTTTGGACTGTTGCAGACTTTCTTCAGTGCCGTGATGGCTCGCAAATGGTTCGACATGTCGTCGCTTTTGATAAGCGATTTCATGACCTTAGATTCCAGCAACTCCTTGCATATTTCGAGTTGCGACCGTGTCGGTTTGCAAAACACGACAAATTCATCTAGCGTCAGTCAGTCAGTCAGTCAGTCAGTTACGAGCGATGTGTCATTGGCATATCGAAAGAGCATACGTTTTGCAGGGAGATATTTGGCTAGAATGTCGGCCGTGCGCCGTAACACGAATGTCTTTGTGAGCTTCGACAGCTAATTTCAGTTAGCAGAAGAAGCAGCAGGGATCTTGGGCGGTTGACGCTACCTCCTCAGAACGAGCTTTACCGAGCTCGATGTCTTGCTTGCGCGCATCAGGTTGTCGGGACCGAATAATGGGCAACTCAAATTCCTAACATCGGTCGGTCGGCACTATTGCACAGATATTTGCATAGCAGAAAATACGTACCCTCTTGAATGCGTTGTAACTGTCGAACAAACCCGGATTAATAAAATCAATCATTGAAAAAAACTCTCCCAAATCATTCTGAATCGGCGTTCCAGTCAGCAGCACTCGTCGGGGGGTCTTCATGCTCCGCAACGCCTGCGCAGACTTGTTGTTCGCACTTTTAATGCGATGCCCTTCGTCGCAAACGACAAGATCGAACGTGACGTCTTTCAACTCAGATTGCAGGAGCCGCAATTTCTCGTAGCCGATAAGCATGACCTGGTAGACCTTGCCCTTTGTGAAATCCCTCAATTTTGCCTTTCCATCGACAGCAAACACTGCGACGCGTTCGCGGCCAAGCCACTTCCTGAACTCGCGTTTCCAATTCGCAATCAACGTAACGGGACACACGATCATGACTTTCTTCGCAACAGGAGCTTGCCCCCACACGGGATTCTGCTTAAGCAAAGTCCAGACTAGGGCAATCGTCATCAAAGTCTTGCCGAGCCCCATTTCGTCGGCTAGCAATGCGCCGTTGCCGGGAATGCCCTTCATGCCCATTACGCATTCGTACAGGAACTGGACGCCGTCGCGTTGGTGCGGACGCAGAAACTTGGCGAGGTATGGGTCGACTACTACGTCGACTATTTCCCCATGAGCGTTACTGGGCCGCGGAAGGACGAGCGCTTTCGGCGCTGCTGGGTCGTAGCGTGGGATGGGGCCCGTGTTGTTAGTATTATTGTTATACTTTGCGTAAAACGTGGCGGCAGAAAATTTAGCATCGTTTTTTGCGTACGGCGCTTTGAATCCGGCCGATATGGAAGCACTGGTATTGAATTTCGGAGCAAGCGTCTCGATATCGTCGTGAGCATCTTGGACCTTGAGCGCGTGGGCTGCTTCGGGGTTAATGAAAATCCTACCGGACAGAAATTCTTTCTCAGATAATGGGGAATCAGCTTCTGCTTCGTAATTCCCGATTCGAACCGTTTCGCCAGGCGACATTGTCGTAAATTTACAGCGAGTTCTGCCGAACCTATTATATCATCAGCTCAATGGCTCAACGATGTTGTAAGAAAAAATATGAATGTACATTTTGCCGGAACTGTCATGCAATGTGCAGACATTGCCCTTCAGGATCAAGATCCCGTCGCCATCCCAGGTCTTATGTTTCTTCATGGTTACCTTCCGCCAGAGCGCCGTAAAATATACACTTTTCTCGGTATCTGTCGCAGCACGATTTTGCTTCACCGACGGCACAAAACACGGACTGTCAAGCGCAGTCCTCGGGGCGAGCCGAGTTCTGCTTTCAATTATCATGCATTCGTCATTGGTGTCATCTGCCTTGCGCTTCGTTCCCGCGAGTGCTGCGCCAGTGACTGCAGATTGCAGCGGCGACGATGATGATGATGTCGGTGTGTCCGGACGGATTATGAAAGATGGGGGCTTGAATGGACGGTACATGTCGGGGGGTTCGTGTGTTCCGTACTTTTTGTACTTTGTCGCGTGGGATTGTGTTTTTCGCGTGGGATTGTGTTTTGTTAGAAAGAAGCAGACGCGTGGGAGGCGCCTAGTATTAAGGTTTGATGGTTGGACAACGCGAATTAAAGGCCGCACGATTGTCGTGTTCATTTGAAGGATAACTATACTTAATAATACATTGGTTTCTGCAATTAACGTACAAGCTCGGTAGTTAAAATTTGTCTAGATTGCAAAATGAGTCCGTCTGGTCTCATCGTTTCTCAACGGGGCACAATCGTCGCCATTCAGACTTTTGGAAATTAACTGTAACCGCGGATAAATCGACCGGATAAAAAAGCCTCTAATGTGGGGATTATAGAACGCAATTCTTCTACAAAGCGGCAAACCTCTACATGTGATTTTGAAGTAGGAGGATATACTTGTGAGACTATGAAACTAAGTCGATCAGTACGACAGTGGTTGACATGTTCTCGGAACAAGCCGCAATGACAATAAATAGCTTCGATCGACCGGGAGGGGTGGAATGGATATAATTAGTTACATTGGATCGCCAAGGCCCAGGGGAGAGGGCGGCGGGCGGAGTGGGGAAGCGTGACAGCTGCAAGACGACGTACAGAAGAAGTGCTCAGTTAACTTGCCGAGAAAGCGGAGAACATGACAGTAGTGATCGTCGAAGGCTGGCTGAGAACCAAGCTAGAAGACAAACGGCTTGTCCCTCAAGCAATCTGTGTCGCTTTGTGTCGTCGAGAGTCGCATCTGTGTCGTCGTACACTTCGCCACGTCCGAATTAGAACCAACTGGAACTGGATTGCAGAGATGACAGCAGCCACTCGCCCGATTGTCAATCGTCGTAATCGAGGCAGTCAGCCGGCTTCAATGTGAAGCCACTTCGTTCTGGTCGGTATTCATTCTGCACTCACAAGACCAAGCCAGCTGACGCTCGGATGATGAGACGGTTCTTGTGTGCTAGGTTTAGTTAGAGGGCGCGTCAGGGTTCGGCTAACCCTGATGTGTTTTAGTGAGCGGCGCTTATCGCACTCATGCATATGATACGGCAATCTGTGTATTCTTTAGAACGCCCGCTTAGACTCGTGGGCGAACTACCAACCTAACTCAAGCCAGAATTAGCTCGGTCCAGGCCCTCCATGTGCACATACTTTATATCCAATATAATATATTACGTGCATAATAATATAAATGATAATAGCAAAGAACGAAGAACGAAGAAAAGAACGAAACTGAGTTACGCCAGTCCATTGTCCACAACGCCGATCTCGTTCTAAGAGTGAATGAGCAGCTCGGCCGTGCGTGAGTTTAATTTTTACAGCGCAAAATGACAGCGTCGCACCGTGAAGTGGCTCCGAGGTTGCATGTGAGATTGCATTTGCCTGAATCATGCGGGAACAACTGCTTAGAAAGGAAACTGAGACTGCGCTACTGCAGGCACACAGCAGATGCAGCAGACGCAGTAGACAGAGTAGACACAAATAGAGCAATAATCCTGCATGCAAAGAAGGCGGTGCGTGCGAGTTTAGACGCAGGCAAGTGACTGCAAGAAAAGTGACATTGCAGCAAGGGCCCAGTGGGGGCGTGGCGACTCGACTCGCTAAGTTCGTTCGTAACCATCCACGACGGAAGTGTAATGTGTCGATGGATGGATGGCAACACTCCTTTTCTAGACAACTAAATCGATATTATATAATTAAATTATATTTGTGCTTTTGTTGTCAAGCACGCGTCCAGGGGCAGAAAGACTACAACAGAAGGGTTCATGTTTCAGCGCGTGGTTGGTTATGCGCTAGCTGAATGTGATGTCATCAGTGTCGACTTCTAGGTTAGTTATGATCCGCAATTCCTCCGCGACGACATGCCGTTGCTTTCATTTACGGCTCCGGCCAAATTAACCGTCCTCCGATTGGCTGCTCCCATTTCCTGTCCTTCGCGCTATACCTGCAATAATGGGAATACATTATAGCACATCAAATGCAGTCAACGTTCTTGCTCTAAAAAGCTCTGTACATCTCATGCCCGAACTTCTCAGAACGGCGACCCACTAGTGTTCGGCTGTACTGCTGAATTGGAAGCGCAGAGGGACCAGATTTGTCAACGCGACTACAGAGGCGGGCGATCATCAGGTTCGGAAGATCTACAAACCCTATCCCTATTCGGAATTCGGCAAGCGGCTGCGCTAAACCAATTCGGTCTGGCAAAGGTCCCACTTTGGCAAGTTGTCGCTGCAATATGCGTCCGCAAGGCTACATGCAGGTTAACGTCGATCCACTCTCATTCCACTCCAGTCCAATCTCCTCCGACTAATCCAGATTGTCAAATGAATTTGGTTGTGGTCCTGGGTGTCGTGCGCGTGCCGACACCAATTATGGTAACGAATATGTTATGGCTAGTAGGGGCCTTGTGGATTACAAGGTCAATAAACTTGTTCTGGGTCCGCGTGGCCTTTTAGCAAGGGTCTAGTTTGGCCGCACATGGTGACTGACTCTCTGGTGAGAAGGCTATCTCATGTTAACGGAAGGATGGCTGGGGACTACTGTCCAGTTTTATTGCGATTTCCGGACTGGCGGTGAGATTTTCCATTAGGCCCTACTTGTTCTTCGTTTGGCCCGTGGGCAGTGAGAAAAGGGGAGGGAAGATGTACAATGGCGTCATCCTCTTAGACCGCCCGGCGGCTCGCCCTGCATTCATTCACGTTCAATTGTCAAGACTTCCAGCGGAGCCCACACGTGAAGCGCTGCCCCTTCCGTACATCTGTCGACTCGACACAATTCGACACAATTCGACAGAAACCCACTAAAATCTTCACCTGCCCTCGTCACGATGATACTTCGCATGCCGGGAGAGAATCGTGTGCCGTGGGAAGTATAGTAGTTGGCCCGTCCCCGCCCAGGCCGCCAGCCTCTGGTCATTCCTTTCTTCGTCCTGTCTGCCATTCCACTTGTTCTCTTCTCCTTTTGCTCTCCCTACCACCACCATCATCATCATCATCATCATCATCATCATCATCATCATCATGGATAGGTCTCCGCTCTCGATCGCGCTCACCCGAAGACACGACTCGGAGTCAGTGCTGCCATTCGCACCTTTACCACTTCACCCAAAGCCTGCCGTGCACGCGCTACCTGACTTTCGACTGGCGCCTCGTTCCTACTCCCCTGCCTCGCTGGATGCATACCACCTACGCTCGTCTACGCCCTCGTTCTCGTTCTCGTCCACGGTCTCGACCAAGGCCTCATCAACTGTATCTACTCTGCCAGTCGCGAGCCCAACCTCGTCGCCGCCGTCTTCTGAACGCGCACTGCCCCCGATATCGTCTATTTTGGCCGACAGCGTCGACGCGGCTGCTGGAGCCGCCGCCGCTACTCTCGCCTACTGCGCCGCTGTGTCTCGTGACAGAGCGCACTCCTGCCCGAGTCAACTCCCGCCCGCGGTCCAACAGCAGCCTCGTCAGGTCTCTCCTTCGGCGGCCTCAACACCGATCCTAAGCAAAGACACGCCTTCCTCCTCCCTGGCGAACTCTCCCGCTCTGTCCTCCGTCTTCTCGGTCACAGGCTCACCATACTCTGTCGCATCTGATCTACCGCCTTCGTCCTCGTCATCCGTATCTGATTGCGCTCACTCCGGGTATCATTACTCGTCTAGTGAGCCCGAGGGATGTTTCCTCAAGCGAGCCAACTCGCCGACACCGACCACCGCATCAGAAAGCTACCCTGTTCTATCGCGGACTGATGTGACCATCGACGGCAGATCTGCATACAACTCCTTCTACCCTCTCCCGAAAGTCCCAAAGGCGACCTCACCCAGCTTACAACAGCGTTCGGACTCGACGTCCCCATCCGCATCCACTGGTGCTGACAGATACGTGTGCCATGTCTGCTCCCGTGCCTTCTCGCGGCCAAGTAGCCTCCGCATCCACAGCCACTCCCACACCGGCGAGAAACCGTTTGTCTGCGGCCATCAAGGTTGCGGTAAAGCCTTTAGCGTCCGCTCGAACATGAAGCGCCACGAGCGAGGCCGCCATGCCGTGTAGTTATTATCGTCATCATCCAACAGAATCACATTGGAGTTTTTCTCGTTCGTCGGTGTTACGTAGGAGGCATTGTTTATCCGCGGCGTGGGCGTTCTAATTGTTTTTAATTAATTGCAGGGACTTTGTGTTAATACCAGGATTTGATTCGGATTCGTGTAAAAATTCATCGTCGGAACCGGTGCTCTGATCGGAACCTTGTGTATTAGCTGTTTTATGACTAGTGTCGGGGGCGGGGAGGGGGGACATATGGGTGTTACATCGGGAGTGTTACGGAGTATGATAAGTTTTTTTTTCCGGTTCCTTTTTGTGTATTATGCATGCTGTTATTGATTTGGGATTTTTATTGGGTTTAGTCTGTACAAAATATAAAAGTGAGGCTTCTGTGTGTGGCTAATATAATGATTAATTACCATAAGTGTTCAGACACCGTAACTATCTCTATATAAAATATCATACATTTTTTTGCATATAGCTCACAAATCATCCCACCCAAAAATAAACTCCTGCGTCTTCTTCGTAGTCCATCCGAGCCAGCTTTCTTGTCCCTGCGGTCTCTTTCCCACACCAGCGAAATCTTCTCCAGCGCCCCGCTTAACACGCTTCTGTTGCTCTTGTGCCGCGGTTTCGCCGCCCATGAAAATAGACGCCAGACCGCGTAATGTTGCCGAACCGGACAACATCCCGCCCTTGCGCTCCTTCTCCTTGAAGATACCCTCCGGTCCGTGCACGTCGATGCGCTTGCCCAGACCGGCTGGCACGCTCGTCATCCTCGGCAGCGGCGGCGCCTGCAATTTCGCCGACTGAGTCGCAGCATCTTGTAGTTGTTGTGCCGGCTGTCGCTGGGGCAGCGGCGTAAACAGATTCGGCACAGAGTCATCGCCCCTCCTCCGCCTCGACGTTGTATTCGCGTACGACCCGTTGTCCTCGTTTGCGCTTTCGGACAACAACGCGTGAATATTCAAGCTCGGTCCGGACCCGCGCATGCCGCTTCTCCGTACGTCATTCCCCGACGCCGCAGTGACAGGCGCAGGTGAATATGGACCACTACCTCCAGACGGAATGTGTGGGACGCAGCCGATAAAGAAGTCCATGGTGCCTAGCGTCCGTCCGTTTTCTGCAAGCGCACGGTTCGCGGCCGAAGGGGTTGTGTACGTAATTTTTATCCAGTTCTTGCCCGTCTCCACCGGCGTCGCCCCGCTTACACCTATATTGTGCTCGCCTGTAGCGCCCGAGCCGCCGGACGAGAGATGTTCCATTATAGTACCGAATCTAGCGAAATGGTCGACAACGACGTGGGTGAGGTCTGGCGGGAACCCGAACACTATTACGCTCGTCGGCTGGTCTTTGGTAGGGGACCCCGAGATGTTCGGTGTGCCTGGCGTGGTTGAGGGCTGCGTGTATTTATCTTCAATCTGGGCCGCATTCGACGACGGAGACAATAGCATGGACGCGGACACTTCGTTCGTGCCGGCGCCAGACGTAGTCGGTAACTGGAATGCAAACGGCGATGCTGCACCCGCGTCGTAAATTGAGTCCGTTGGTGGCAACTCATCAAACTCGCCAAATGACATGTTCGCGCTTGAACTCTGTGCGACAGACGAGCGCGTATGGTGTGGTTTCGGCACGCCGAATGATGGACCGCCGAATTTAGGCCCGCGGACGCGCGAGGCGGATTCAGACGACGTCAATGCCGTCGTCGATTGCGAGCCAGATATACCACCGAACGGCTTCATTGATCGCGACGATCCAAGGCCGGGGGATGGTGTGCCTGGCGCTGGAGACGTTGCAAATCTGTCGGGAGTGTAATACCCATTTGCGCTCCCGGCAGGCGAGTTTTTGTACCGCATGTGAGTCAGATGGGATGGCACGTATCGCCGGCTCTCACCAGCCCCCGCCCATGCAGGCGCAGGCGGCGGCGCGCGCGGTGGTGATGTCAACAAAAACGCGTTCGTCGACGGAATTTGGTTTTGCTGCTGCTGTTGTTGCTGTTGCTGCGGCATGAACTGTTGTTGTCCGGGGAACTGCTGCTGCTGCTGCGGCGACATTGTCATCGATCCGCTGAGATCGAAGGCTGACTGTGAGTGCGTGAGACCGCCGGTTCGCGCACCGAATGAGCTCGAGAATTGAGATGGTGTAGATTGCTGCTGTTGTGGCTGTCCCTGTTGACCAAATGGCGAGCTGAATAAACTACCACTCTGCGAAGCCATGCCAAAGCCGCTTCCGAACGGCGGCGGTTGCTGTCCCATCAATCCACCCGATCCAAATAACGACGGCTGCTGTTGTTGCTGCGGTGGCGTACTCTTATTCCCTGGCGCACTATTCAACGAGAACGAAAACGAGGGCGTGGAACTATTCGTCTGGCCGGCCTGTCCTGGCGTTGTTGCGCTTCCCATACCACCACCACCTGTCGCGCCGAACGAGAATGGCGCGGATTGTGCGGGTTGCGGTGTCGCCCCGAAAAGACTCATCGTCTTTTTTTGTACGCCGGACGGATTTGAGGTAATGCGGGTTTTGGATCTGGAGGGCAGACGTGGCGCGCGATGGGTGCTGCAAATTCGGCGTTCTTAGTTGGGCCCGTTGGTGTCGCTGTAAACAATGCAGAAAAAACTTTGAGAGTTACGTTTGCCTGCTTAGTTCAACAACACCGAGCGCGAATAGCCTGGTCAACCACAAACCATTCACCTGCACCTTATTACTAGCGATAAAATATATCACAACTATATACTACATCTATTACAACCGTCAATCCAGCGTACTAATTGAATCCCGGATCGCACTTTCTCTTCGTTTCCTTTCTTTGTTCAGCACAATGAAAATAACCACGTACCAAAATATATCGCGTACAGTAAAATTACAAGTATGCCCCATCATGACAACCGGTTACATAATTAACAAAGTATACAGTAATATAAAGCCCACGAATATATAACTTTTAACCTATTTCGATTCAAGTAGGAAACGAAGACGGCATTCGCGCCATGATTCCGCATCCTTCGATCGGCGACGACGACAGGGATGTACCATCACGCACAACGATCTCGAACCCATCGTTTTCCACCGTCATGCTCGTGTCGTCGAATTCATGCACGAGGTTGCAGTCATCGTAATCAACTCCAGCTCCATGCATGATACCGTCCCCGTCGTCCCTGTCTTTGTCCTTGTCCTTTTTGTTTTTATTTTTGTTTTTGTTGTCGTTGTTGTCCCTCTTGTTATTGTGGTGATCGATAACAACTATGGGTGGTCGTGTCGGTGATATGAATCCCGCAGACGACGACGGGGAGCAAACACTTGAGGTACAACTCTTCGCCACGTCGCGAAGACTCTGTAAAAGTGATCCGAAATCATGGAAATACTCCGCGTCTTCTTCGTCGTCGTATTCGTCGTCACTCTCAGGCGTCACGGCTAATGCACCGCACACTTCCGGGCCACGGTCGCGGTCGAGGATGAAGTATTCCGAGACAGATGGTCCCATGACTTGTGCGTCCAGCGCGAGTTCGGACGAAATCAAGAGGTCGCAGTCATCCTTCTCAGTATTCATCGCGCTGTCGTCGTCGTCATCATCATCATTGTCGTCGGTTTCGTCATTTTCGCCTGGAGGTGTCGGCCAGCCGCCTGGATAGTACCGTGGCAATCCTGATTCAGTGTTGTGACGGGGTGACTGTCGGATGTCACCAATATCGGAGAACGACATACTTATCGGCCGATGAGATTTTTTTGAGGAAATGTAATCGTCATTCGAAGTTGCCATGTCCAATGTGCTGTCTGCCGTGCTACTGCGTCTGCGTTTGCCATTGCCTGTCCAAAATCGATCCTCGCCTATTGAGCTACCCGACGAGGTATGCGATGACCGCCGTTTTTGCGCCATACGATCGCGTTTGCGATTCTCGTTGGTCCAGCCAGCAAGATACCTCAACGGGGACGTCGGTCCCTCGCCATGCTCGATGCGACCAGCAAGTGACTGCCACAGCCTAACAAAATGATTTTTCCGCTTCCAGTACTCAGGTACATGTGCGCCAATCAGCTCTCCAGTCTTGCACACCTCGACCATCGATTCAACAACATTCTCGTCATCGTCGAGATCATCACAATCAACATAAGTAGCGTCATCCGGCATCTCCTCGTCCTCGTCCAGCAGAGTATCACTGCTGTCGCATGTGGTCGCCCTGTCGTCCTCATCCATCCTCCGCTTCCGATGCAGGATTTCGGGGTTCACTCTGTCTCTTGAATTATCATGGCGTGGCGGGACGATGTGGATCGCCGGCGACAACACCGTGCTAGTTATCCCAATACCCGCATCACTCTCATCGAAACTAGCCTGTCGCCGCCGTTTGAATACTGCGCTGGAATCGTCGCCTTCATGGTTAAAGACCAATTGATGCGCCATATTACCGTCAATATGTCTGTAACTAGCATTCCTCTGTGCAGCGGAGCCTAATGTGTGTGGGGAAGATTCTGATGTGTGTGGAGTAGTGTTTATGTTTGACGCCTTCTCCCCGTATGCAGCACAGACAGGCACATGCGGCCCAGCCTGCAAGCGACACCCGTGCGCCTCAAAGCGCGTCCTTTCGAGACACGCCCGCCGATAGCCGGTTGGGTTAGGGCCCAGCTTCAATCGTCCGATTTCTGAGTACGAACCCCTCAGCATTGTGGTTGATGGGTAAGTCCGAGAACATTCTCGAGGTCCGAAGAAGGACATATCCGGTCCGATGACATATGCTCATCGCTACCCCAGAGTTGCGTCACCGTTGTCCTCCGCGAATTGCATCGCGGGTTCGAGAACTCTCCAGCAAGGCCATATGTGGCCCTGCTCGGGGATATATAACCGCCTGCTCTTGCCATGTTCGAATTGGATTTGCTCAATAGCCATACAAGACAGCGATCGTTAACCGTTCCACAGACGACATTACTATCTTGAATTACAATGCCTGCGCTATATTCTTACTCTCCAGTTTGGTCCGTCGTCGATGCGCTTGCTGATGATCTCGCCGCGCATGCACATAACAAGCAGCGAACGCAGAAGCGCGCCCGACCTCAAGACGAACCAGCGCCATTTGCTCCACTCGTCGACATTTACGATCTCGAGTCCGCATATGTCATCCAGGCTTCGCTTTCTGGTGCGGCAGCGTCGGCCATCAATGTCGACTACGATGCCAAGATTGCGACAGTAATTATCTCGGGTGAGATCAAACGGACTATAGCCCGGGGCTTGCACGGCGAGCCGACGACGAAGGCACTTAAAGTCGGCGAGCGCCAGGTCGGCAAGTTTGAACGACGAGTGAAGCTCCCTGAAAACGTCGAAATTCAGCAGGATCATATGACCGCCAGGTATAATAACGGTGTACTGGAGATTTCGCTCCCCAAAGCTCGTGAACCTCAGCGTCGCAGTATCGTCGTCCAGGTTGAGGACGACGTCCAAGTGAACGAGAAGAGTGTAACTGATGGACAATCTGCCGCTATATATACACCAATCGCCAAGACGTCGCCGACAAAAGTTCAGGCTGCTGAGGCGCAAGATGAAAGTGACGTGACAAGCGTTAAGTCATTTGATTCGGAGATGTCGTCAAATTTACATTGACGGAATTACCGACTTATATGCATAGGGTCCTGTTCCTGGGTTGTGTTTGTATTGAATTTGCATTTGTTAGTTATATTAAGTATGTGTGAGTTCGGTTATATTTATAGGCATGGCTGGGCAAATAGCATGAGAATCGTATTTCGTTTTGTAAATGAGTTATCATTTTAATAATTAATTCGATGGGAAACTAATAACTTAATATGTAAACGATATCTTAAACGCGCGGCGTGTCATGTAGAATCATGATTTAAATATGGCACTAGCATTCGTGCTTGTGTGTTTATGTACTGCCACATCCGTCAAATGCGCGTGTACTGCGCTGTCTAACCCTACCAAAGACCACCCAGCTGCCGCCAGTGTGTTTCAATCCTTCACCCACAACGTCGCAGAATTTCACATCGACATTTCGCGTTCAGCACAGTTCACACATCATTCTGCGAATATAGCTATTACTGGCTGCGCGGTTCTTAAAACTTGGTGAGGATTCAGTTGAGTCGTTGTTGACTGGCTATTTTTGGAAACCTGAGTTTGTTTACCTTTCCGAGTCGTGTGGTCACCACACTTCATCGCCAGTCGATTTTCGAACTCTCAATATTACGCGCGTATTTGAATTTTGACGGTAGTAACACCGTGCGTGGCTTGCACGATGTCGTCGAATTCCAGCAATGCATTGACGGACAATCACGACGAGGTTTCCGACAGCAACGTTTCAGATTTTTTGAAGCGATTGGAGAATTTAAAGCAAACAACGTAGGTTTCAGATCGATTCTCTTTTACAGTATTATACGATTTGCTGGTGTGAGAGAAGTTGTGGTGCTAATGTATGACTCTAGATACTCGGAGGAGAAGAATCGAGCACAAAGATTGGAAGAAGAAATAGAAGAGGCGAAGCGTCAGCGACTTGCACGAAGACCAGGTAAGCATATCTATTATTTGCTATTTCTGCAAACTGGGGGAATCTACTCACCGTTCTATTAGCCCGATCGCAATCTGTCTCACCCGAAAAATTTGCGTCAAGCACTTCGTCTGCAATCCTTTGTCCGCCTTTGTCCGTCGTCTCGTCTCAGAAAGAATTAGCAACAGAAAGAATGTTAACTCCTAACCACTCATTCGACACTTCCCCCAGTCTGTCACCGACTCTCGCTGTAGCTGATCGCGAGACTCACGTGGTAGCCCAGAATCGTGCTCTCGAGAATAACATCTCTAAAGATCTCGACGCTTCATCCTTGGAACAAATCCGACCAAAACCAGAACTACAAGCTACTCCAATGTTACGCACAGTTTCTTCTTTTCCAATTTTGGGACAGGACGCGCACTCTGTCAAGCTTCAATCGAATTCGCCGGCGTCGAAGCACAGCTCGCCGTTAGCTTTCAAATCCCCACAGATTTCTACGATGGAAAAAATCAAAATGTGGGAAAAGTCAGCCGAAATCAAGCCTACTGCTCCTATTACTGGTGACGAGCCTACTGTAGTTCCGATGCCAAAGGCAGATGATATTGAGAGGCGCGGCAAGAAAGAATTGGAGAAGGAGGAACTTAGTGTCTCACGGTTGGAAACCAGCGTGGACTTGTCGAGTAGAGAAAGCGAGAGCTCTACTTCGTCCCTGGCCACCGAGCTTTTAACGCAGTCAGAGTCTAATATCGACGATGTAAAGACAGCGCAATCACACGCGTGTACTGTCAATGAGGCAGCGCGAGAGGAGAGGGTTGAAGCCAAATCAACATTGTTGCGACGCACTTCTACAATTAATTTGCCACTATCTACTACGACGGCATCTAAGTCGCAATCAGACGCCAATGTAGACAAGGAGAAAGATGTCTCCGATCGTGAGGAAGAGAGATTGTACAAATTTTTGAGGGGTTCCCGCCAACGATCTCCACAGAAGGACAGACTCCGCAGCAATTATACACCACTTTTCCCCTCTCCGTCCATGGTGAGTATTTTCCAACAACCCGCTGCTGCCATCTGTGTTATTAACAAATATAGCATCACTCGAGGTCTCCTTCGCCCACACTTTCTCCAATAAACGAACATCGCAACGTTTCTCATCTGCCAGATCGTAGTATTTCCCGTTCACCGTCGCACTCTCCTGAAAGATTCCCCGCCGGAGGCGTTCAATCTCCGTTCCGCACTAATCGTTATTCCGGCATCGGCACATTCGCGTCGTCAGATTTCTATAATGAAGGATCGATTTCGCCGGCATCATTTGAACTCGGTTTAAAAAATCTGCCTAGTGCAATAGATATGCGACGGACGGACTCTATTCGCTCGACGTCCTCAGTTGCATCCAGCGAAAGTTCTTGTTTGGCTGAATCGCCATTTGGCTTGCGATCATCGTCTCCTGGGCGGCCAAAGAGTCCGACAAAGGTCGGATTTGTACAAAGTGCAATGCTAAAAATGGATGGGAGCCACTCGCCAACGAAACGGCTATCGATGGGCAATTTGCGCCCTGCTCCCGCGGTATTGAATTCCCCCCGTTCATCGCCACTCCAGAAGAGTCAAGAATGGCACGATGCTGGTGACCAAAAGTGTGTCCGTTTATCAGCGACAGTTTGCCGTCCACAACAAGCAGTCGTTGATGAGCACATTGCACAGGATAAATCAGTGCGGGAACAAGATGATGGCGAACCGAGCGACAAGAATGAACCAGAGCTTCAGAAAGTCGAGGATGGACAGCCCCTAACGCCGCTATCTAAGACTATCACGCCAGTCTTTTGCACACCCGACAATTCTTCATCCTTTAATGGCATGCGCAATTCGCCTTCGTTACACCGCAGCACAAGTAGTTTGACCATGACTCGATCGGCAGTCGAGCGGTTTCGTGCCCGGGATCTGGATTTGACTGCGAAGTATGATAAGGAGCGGGAAAACAGCATTGTGTCACAGTACAGTGAATCTGACTTCAAGCCGTCGCCAACGAGTAAGTCATTACTAGATACAGATTCCGAGAAAGACGACAGTATCACGGTTCGGCCGTCACGTGGTATTCCGAAGGCGCATCCAACAGGGCTTGGCAAAGAGGTGAAAGAACCCGCTTGTCCGGAGACCGCGGATGAGTCTAATAAGGAGAACCTGGACGTTGACAGAAGTTCACCAAGTAATGAGAGACCCAAGACTCCAATACTTCTGGTCTCGAGAGAGTCAACACCAAAGTCCCCGTTGCTCTCGCGATCACCGTCAAGGTCACCGAATAGCAAGCGTTGGACCCCGTCGTCGAATAAGTCGTCGTGGTTAGAGACCGCATTGATGAAGACTGGCGGTGCCAGTATGCGAGCACCTGCTGGCAAATCACCAAAAGATTTGTTCAGTTAGTCTATAGAAAAGATAACCAATTTTGTTAAAATTTTGCAAGTTGATTTTTGATCTCATAAAGTCGATTCTTGGATCCCTTTTGTTGTGACTTTTTGTTGCTGGTGTAACGCTTGAATTTGGTCGATTTTGTATATCATTAGCTTTACAATTCAGTGAATTTTACTCATTTGATATACACAGCACGCAGCATATGTGCATAAGGGACTTATATACGCCCTGCTGAAAGAACCGAAGAGCTGGGCTTAAAGTTTATTGACCGCAGATGTTTAAAGTTTGTATGCAACCTTGTTCTTTGGTAACAAAAGCGAGGCCGCCCGGGTAGCTGTTGGATAATATGGATAGTGCTAGCCGATAGGCAATCGACTCATGCAGATCATAAACAACACAACAACGCGAGACTCGCGCCACGTTTTCGCCAATATTTGAGCTTGTGCTGGGGTGTTGGTATCTAGTGCGACACTGGGAAGCTGGTAGCATTTAGGTGCATAAATTCGTTATGGCGTCGGCCGCAGTTGGAGGAAATCCAACTGCTGCGATAGCGGCCATGATGCGCAAGAAGTTTGGCGGTGGGGATGTTGATGTTGCTCTTGAAGCGGTTACACAGCCTGCATCGAGCGTGAAGAAGGAGTCGTCTGATAATGGCATGGAGAGAAAGTTGAGTCACGTAAGTTCATATTGTGCTCTGCAAGATTGCATGATACCAACGCAAGGTATAGATGACGAAAGGAAGAGCAAAAGGTCCCAAGCGTCGACTGCCGACTACTGCTCCCTTACCGGTAAATAAGAGCGAGAGACAACCAATGGCAAATAAGGTTAAGTTCGCGGAACCGGAGACGACAAGGAGCAAACCAATTGCTCCTGAGAAACCTAGCGTTGTGCCATTGTCCGCCAAGTCGCATTCTTTTCCGTCTAGATCACGCAGTTCACTAGTGAATGAGCGACTAGCTATATTCACAAACAGCGATTCCGGCCACGATGCGCGGCTCAAATCTCTGTCGACATCAGTTCATAAGGCAGACAAAGTCGCGACTACAACATCGGAGGAATTTTCAAGTGCAAAACCGAAGCCAGCAACACCAGCAAAGCCGATGTTTGGAACGATCAAGGCCGGAGACAAGGCGCGCCCGGTATCACTCATATTCTCCCAGCAAAAATCTAGTATATACGAGCGTGCGATTTTTGTGGACGATACTGCGCGACCGCAGTTGACTTCCAAGCAGCGACCGGTAATACCTGACAAGCCCAAGCTTCATACACTGAGAGGCTCGTCGTATTCGGCAGTTGCTTCTATAGAGAAAGATGGCAAGGATATAAGACCATTGAATGAAGCGCAGACTTTTCCACAGACATTCCCAAACCCAAAACCGAAACCAGAGTCACTTTTGAAAAAGAAGTCATCATTCCCGATATCAATGATTACGTCGGCTGCAGTATCGAAGCCGACCATGTCGATGCCTGCACCAAAGTCCTCTGCAGTTAAACCGACATCTATAACAGAAATTATCGGCGAGAAAGAAAAGCCGGTTCTTCCAGCAAAGTCCGTGTCAGCAGTTAAGTCAGCCTTCGAATCAAAAGAGGAAGCTCCAGGCCCTTCATCGCAATCGTGGAGACCTACGGGGTCGCCTCCAAAGCCAGTACCGGCGAGAAAACCGCCTATATTTCATTCTCGGTCGAAAAGCTACAGCGGTCGCAGCAATGTTGAAAAGCCCATTTTGCCACCAAAACCGAAGTTACTTTTTGCTAAATATAATGCAGACAAGGGCGACAAATTGGAACGGGAGAGTGATATCGCGGTTGCCCATGACGATGAGATACCTGCCATGGCGCCTGCGAGTAAATCGCGGCCTGTATCATTTACGTGGGGAGGACAGTCCGCTGCTGCGACATCTGAGATTAGGAGTGAGCCTAAAACACCAGCAATGAATCCGACGCCAAAGCCATTACTCGTGGCAGCTGGAACACCGAAGCCAGTCATATGGCCCAAACCCATAGCGACCAAACCGTTCAAGCAGGAAGACGAGAAACCAGAGAGTCACCTCAAATCCCAGATGAGTGTATTGCCGAGTGCTCCAGCCGAAGACAGCAAGAAGCCTACGTCTTCGAAACCAAAAGCTGCTGGGAAGACAGTTGTTCGTGAGCCGCCAATCTTGAATCTCCTTCCCAAGCCAATCATGCGTGAGACAGAGACTGTTTCAGTACGCGATGCAGTCTCAAAGTGGGGAGCTCCGACAGCAACGAATACTAAAGGCTCCACTACAATTTCAATTATGCGGGCGCAAACGCCATTGGTATTATAGGGCCGTATGCCATGAACTCATTAATAAGCTAATCAATACGCTTCGTTGTGGATACGATATACTAATCAAGGTTTTGGAGTTTTATCTGGCAGCATTACCATCATTGGTTGGATACAGTGGTTATAAATGCTCGCCATATGTAAGTTGCATCTTCGTAGATGATCCGCGGTTTGTAATAATATATAATATAAGATTTGAAAGTTCGTCTCCGTTGTGGACAAATATATCAGAAATCGCATACACCGTAGTTTGCATGATGGCAGTTCGGACATAGAAGATGTCTCGTAAGATGTGACGTCATTAACTATGATTGTTGCAACACCAAGCCCTTACATTGTTGACTTCGTCGGGAGCGAGAACAAACGGTAACTAAACACGACCAGGAAATATATATGGTTTGTCGACGTCAAGAACTACAGCACTACTTACATAGCTATCAAACAGTGGAAGTAAGTGTGGTTGATACAGATTTAAGGCTGAATCCGGGTGCGTTGTTGCTCAATCTCTACTTTGCCGTCAAAGGCTAACAATCAAAGTCGAATGCCCAGCGACAACAAATTAGTCCGCAAGTTATTTAGAAAGTGGAAAAATAGCTACAGTGTTAGACGGCATGTACCTTCCTCTTTGACTAGTCCTTTTGTAGACAGGAGAGGCGCTGATCCTGCGACCAAAGCCAAGCGCCCGGTATGGGTTGGCAGTAACAGGGAATATGGCATATCCGATCGCGAGTTGCTCGATATATATTTGTCGCAGAAGTACAAAGTCGACGTAAGTCCTGCGTCTGAAGCACTGCAGAACATGATTCAGTTACCAAATGCGCTTACCGTGCCTTTTCAAAGGAAATTCTTTATCCGATTACTCCATCTAGGTGGTACACACGACTTTTATCGAGAGAAGACACAACGACAATTCAGCATTGCATCGCAAAAGAATCAAACATATACAGCCATTATGCGTGGAATATATCATATAAATAACACATCTATCTTTCAGTCTCATAAGAGTTTATACTCGTGGACGCGGAAAAATGGGTTGCTGCTCTCATACTATCCCCCATATCACCATCTTGGAGCATTTGCCAAGTCGAGACCGGCGGCGCTCGTGTCGGAAAGTCACAAACTGAAGCCTGGTTCTGTATTTCGATCTAAGCATAGGAAAAAAATACGACGCTATTTGTTGGAGGCTTTTTGTGAGGTGCAAAATATCACCAGGGAGACATTGCGGTGGAGCGATGTCACGTCATTTGAGCCGATGGCATATAACGAGAATCTCAACTTCTTGCTTGAAGATGAACGACATCAGGAGATTATAGATGACGAAATTAAGCGTAATGGGCAGGATTATGGTGCCGAAGATGAATATGAGTCGTTTATGATCAAGAAAGATCGGAACCACATCCGAGGGATTGATGGGCTGTACGTGTTCTTATCTCGACAAGGTCATGTGTTTTCGGACGGTGAACTCAGAAATTTGATGCGAACAGCAGTGAAGTGTGTTATTTATGAGTACGGCTACGTCAGTGAGGAAATGCAGGAAGAATACAAGGCAAAGTTACGAGTCCGAAGCGAGATGTCGGATGTGTACGATATTGATGGCAACACGACAAAGCAGCAAGATCCTTTGGAAGGACTGGAATTTTACAGAGATTCCTTGCAGAAGGCGTATTCCCGCACTTCGAGACCATGCAGACCGTGGATATACAAGAGAAACCAGCAGTTTTTAGAGTCCAATTTAGAATTTGACGAAAGCGGACGTCATTATCAGGATCCAGAGGAATGGGAAAGATTGTACAGTGCAGCAAAAAGGACTTTGACCGAGTACCAGGAGTATTACGTTCAGACGACCGGACAATGGAAAGAAGACCAAAAAATCTAGGTAGCTCAAGGGAATGGACAACAAGACACTGACCGACCGGAGGCAGCGACACCGTATCTACTCAGTCAGTATAATACTACGGATGAACGCCAGGATAACGAGCTGTATATAGGGGACGTCGCATGTATGATTAATGATAGGCTACTAGACTTTATTCTCATGATAGTTTAAACCGCACTGCGGTCTCGAGACGAAGTTGCAGATCATATTCGAAATCAGAATAATAACATTCATAAATTGGCATCGCCCTTAACAGTTCATCGTGGACAAGTTATGTTACGGCATTAGCCTCCGTTGCTGCGTGGACCACGTTCCTTTGGTTGTTCTGAGTTGCATGACCGTCCCGCAGAATCAAGCGGTGATGAGATTTGAGAATTCCGCAAATCCATACCCAATATACCTACCGTAATATGAGCAAATTTATGTTGCATATTTGGCATAACTTTGCCAGTACTGTACATGTATGCCGTAATAACATTATGCTTGAGCATTGCTGTCGAAAACAAGTGGGGTGCCGGATGCGTTCGATGCGTTGGCGTCTGTGAGTAGTGGAGGATAACGGTTAATTACGTGACTTGTAAGAGACTTTTGGACACACATGGAAAGTGGTAAGAGCTCCTAGACTTACACTGTTGTATGGCAGTAGGATACAGGTGTGTCCAGTAGAAGACGGCAAGGCATTATACCGGTCGAGCAGAAATAGTCTATGAATATAAGAACGAACAGTTAGCACGCACGATAACGAACCTGCACGGCCAACGAACGACTGCGATTTAGGTCGGGTTACGGAGTGGACGGAATTCCAGATCAGCGACTTGGCGATATAGATTAATTGCCGTCAATTATCCAGTATTTCACAGACATAGTAATTTCCGATGTTATTAGTCGACGGAGAAAAGTACGCATGGTGAGTGAATATTGTGCATACTGGGGTCCAGGAATCATTATTCGGCAAATTGCAATTTGCTTACGCGCTCTTTGTTTTAGCATTCGGTGTATTCGTGGTCATCGATCGTCAACATGTAAACATAAAGAACGACCTTTGGTTCAGGTCCGAAAGAGAGGACGGCCGGCGTCGGACTGCAATCATCGTCTAGCTGTCCTACCGGACGGCACTTGTGAGTGTGGTGTTGCAGCAATTATTTTACCGAAGGGTGGGTTTAATTTTCGAATTGCGAACGGGTGGTTTTATTCACATTAATTTCGTTCTAGGTTCATCGGGACCAGAATTCCGGGAAGTAGAAGGCGGCAAAAGGCAAATTCTCGACACGAGCGAAGACAAGTATGAATCAGAATCAAACCTAGCGCCAATAGAACCATCTTGTTGCGGAGGCGTCCATCAGTATGAGAAGAAAATTATTCAATTCCATATTGGAGATCATGGCATCGTCTCCGAAAGCCCGCGGCCACCAAAAGTGCCTAGAGTCATTTACGATCACAGCCGGGTAGTCGTTCGGGATGTTCCAGCACAGCCAGCATCGCAAGCAGGGCTAGTTTGTGATAGTAGCATACAACAAGCGAGAACGGATACATCATGTTGTCGTGGCCAAGCCGACTGCGAAGAAGTGATTCCAATGTCAACGTCCTCCGTCTCTGCGTCCTTATCGTCCTCATCGTCCACATCAATATCATCAATATCGTCGGAATCGGAGTCGAAGTTAAGGAATCCAGTCAAGTTGCGGTCGATTATCTTGAAGTCGGATATGAATAGTCCTGCAATAGTAAGGCCATTTGATGACTTTCTGTACCAACAAACTCCAAGCATGCAACCTGATAATTTTTGCGCGAAGGATGTTACACAGCGACCTATCTATCAAAGAAGCGAAAGCATTGTCAGTGCGGAATCGCTCGATACTGACACCGACTATTCGCATTCTAGCCCGACAATTATTCTTGACCAGGCGCTGTATTCTCTCGAGAGCTATCTCGCAACTTCACAACGCGAGACTAATTCTCGACAGGAATATGCATTGCACCATCCAATGTCATCCCAACAAGAGGCCCAGCCAAGTATATACCGCGCCAACGCGATAGAACAACAGCCGACCACGCTCACACCGTCACAAGTTGCAGATCTGACGAGGTACAGCTCGCGAAGTGGCATTGTTAGCTACCCACCAGTAGGGTACTCCAGTAGTAAGTCGCCAATTCCAGTCGACGTGTCGCGAGGCCAGAACTTTCACATGCCTTCGGGAATTGACATCGACACGTCACAGAGTGATTTCTCACACCACGTTGAGATGTTTCAGCAGGAGCAGCAGCACACTACAATAGCAATGCCACAATCCCAACAGCAAACAACGCCGTCATCTGCAGGTGCTGAGGAGTTTACTGCTGAAGGCTTCGAATTGTTAGACAATTTATTCTCCGTCTATCTGACTAGCGCGTGCGCAGTGCCTGGAGGAGATTGTCTTTGCAGTGATAACTGTACCTGTGCTGGCTGCACGAAGCACGGAAATCGTTTTGCAGATAGTGAAGGAAACGGAAAAGATGATTTAGACGTTTTAAGTTGGCCTGCTCAATAATTGATTACGGTTAGAGCGACATAGTGTGTTTTGGGCTTTTTTTTTTGTATGCTACTTTTCTTTTACACCTTTAATGTGATGTGCTCGGTTATAGCAAAGATTGTTGTTATTGTTACAGGGTCTGTTGTAAGTTTTTGAGGGATGGTTCGTTTGTTTCATTTTAGATTTGTGACGGTCCTATATATAATCCATCTTGCCGACTTCTTTCGTCCGACAAGCCATGACCACGAGTCCTACATCTGAATCAGGATCGACGGGCCTTACTCCGGGGCAGCGTGAAGTGCAAACTGCAACGGGTGGCTCTCGCTCCCGGTTCTCATCAAGCAAGATGTTACAGATTGATCACCGCACGCCATATAATAAATATCGTATCTGTTTGAGTAGTGGCATATGAGACTTTATCTAATAATGACCCATTTCTCTGCTACTAAGATGATAAGCAAGGAATACAGAAAACAGAGACCCTGGAAGGGGGTCTATAGAGAAGAATCTCGTCGGCAGAATCGTAAGCAATGATATACTCCCGTTATGACCGCTATCCGCCAAATCCAATACTTTTAATTGTATGAGTGACAGCATCGATAGAAAAGATGCCACTCTTTGCTCTTACGCTTCGCGGCTACAGCAGCCAGTTCGCAACCCAAAAAAAAAAAAAAAAAAAAAAAAAAAGAAGACTTGCTCACGATAACTTGTGAGTTGGAATCATTTGTCTGCGGATCGTGAGCCATGTCATTTGGCGCAGCTCTCCGACGATCCGAACCAAGTCTCACTTTGATGCCTCTGTGATCGGCAAAGTTTATGAATAGGGTCTGGGTACGACGTTGGTTTCAAACCGGCCGTTCGTTCCAGGAGTACAATTGACTGAGCATGAGACAAGCGAAAACATTGTGTGTTGAGTAGACTTATAGGGTCTTGAGGACTGTGATGCTAATTTCGAAAACTTGATGAACACAGTATATTTGTCGTACACCCTAGTTCCTCTGACAAATTGCAGTTGAAAGAGAATTCAAATAGATTTAGCTTACACATTCTGATCAGGATCCTGTGGCGTGGGCATACGGATATTACAAGGGCGGTTAAATTCGCGAACTTGTTCAGAAAAGAGAACTATTCTTGCCTGCTTTTTCACTCATAATAGTATCTTGATGTGGTCGTATTTGTAGGACATGACTTATTAGCTTGGAGTTATCATCAACAATCGAACAGGCTCGATACAAATCTCAGTGAAGCGATTCTTGTATTGTCTGTGGCCAAAGGAGAACGTATGACCGGACTAAACAATGTAAGATGACACAATGTGACGCATTGAATCGTACTATATTGAATCGTTTGTCGCTGAAGCTTTGCAAGCGGGTGCTGACAGCAGTAATTCTAGACAGCGGCAGCACTGCAGTAGCCTTTCATAAGATTTTGATTTTGCCGTAAAGACCGGTCTCTCCGCTACAGGATTTTATTTTATTGACTGCGGCGCTGAGGGAAAAATAGGAAGAGAATATTTTCCGCGAAACTCAGTGTAGAGGCCCATCGTGAGAAAATCAGAATTGTTTAGTTCCCAGACCGCGTGGGCCAGGGATTGCCACGTGCAGAGTTTCTGTCAGCGTTTGCAACTTACTTTAATGAGTTCAGTTCAGTATCCAATCTCAGCTACTGCCGGCCGCGTTTTTGAAAGCGCCTGTGGCGGGCTTTGAGATTGCATTATGCTAATTGCCACTTATATGCGCGACGCGGGACCTAATAGTAAAACGCAAAAGAATTTTCTAGATCCCTGAAGGCAATTAGCAATAACGATACTCGGAAAAATCGAATTATAATACAGACTGGAACCGTTATTCTATGCTCCTGCCTCCTTGTAAAGAAAGAGCAAACGCATGAGAGTTGGTCAGGAAGCCACTACATCCTGTTGTGTTGAATAATTAGACTATTTCAATAGGGCAATCTAATAGGATGCGCAAACGAGCGAGCCATAGGCCTATAGCGTCGCGTAATGTAATGTTCACTACGTATGCACCAAAGCCATTTCTTTCTGTAGAGCTACCAGACCCTTCGACATTTGTAGAAGACACATAGTAGTTGTTTGGACTCATTTTAATATGACGGCGAAGTTAATTAAGCTGCATTGCTTGCTCACAACGACTCTCTGTTCACAAAACACGCAGGGCCCAACAACAATCAAGCCGTAAATTTGCCCTTAGTGGGCTCAAGTGTGATGGTAGATATGGCATAACTGGCCATCTTCACACCAATTGTGTTAAGATCCATTCTTAAACACCGCACCCACACCCACCCTAAACAGTAACTCCAATTTGGGCTGTATGACCCTGATAGCAGCATAATAATTATAAGACACAGTGGTTCCTTCCTATTGAGCTAGACGTCAACCATGTGTTGCCCGCATTGGGGAAGATGGCTGACTGACTGAGGACCGGTTCCTGAGCCAGTTGCTCTCCCGCGTGGCTGAACCGATCTCCCCGACAGCGTTTGTACCTGACCACGCGAGTTTTCCGCCTTCTCCTTTCAGCTCTAGTCAATTTCAACAACTTCGCGAAAGCGTCCACGTAACCGCCCCAACTTAGGATACTGACTGTTGCTAGAACTCCTCAACCTGGGTGTGCCAGTCGTAGTCACGTCATTAGAAAGACCAGCAAACGCGAAACGGCCGCTATATTGTAGCGCTAACCCATAAATGGCTAGCGTCTTTCCGAGCCAATAATTGCAATCTTAACAAGGTTTGCAAATTTGCATTCCACTGCAGCCTAATGCAGAACTAGACCTCATTTGGCACAGCGGCTTTCTGCCGAAATGTTTCGGTGGCTGCGAATGTAGTGCGTCGAGCCTTGAAGATATAATCGCCAACATTCCTCCCGCGCCCCTGCTTTTCTCCTTTTCTCGCTCATCACATTCCACTCCACCCATCGGTTATTCAGCTTCGCGACTTGCAAGTCCTTCGTCTTTTGTCCCTTCCGACCATCCGGTGCAATTGCTGTGTCTTCACTCTTTCGGCCAGCTATCCATCACCGTTTCGTTCCTTTGTCGTCCGGGAATTCGCGTTTACTGCTTACTTTCGACACTTCCAATTTGGTCACTTTGAGTCGCTATTACCCCAACTGCCTTCAGCAAGCACCGTCCAACTCGTCTGCTAGACAGTAGCATCTATATTATTTCGAAATGAAGCTCTCTGTGATCTCCGCCGCCGGCATTACCTTGTTTGCTGCGGTCTCCTCCGTTTCTGCTGCCGCCTTGGCCGATTCGAACATTGTTCGTCGTGGTCTTTCCAATCATCATGCTCATCACCGTCATAATGCTCGTGACGCCAAGGCCGAGCGCCGCTCTGCTATTGAGAAGAAGAAGCGTGCCGTCGATGTGGTTTACACCTATGTGACAGTCATTGTGGATGCAGAGGGTAACACAATTTCTCCAGCCCCCGCTGCCGAGACCTCGACTTCCGCTCCCGCTATTGCCGACGTGGTCTCGACTTCAATTGCGGAGGCTCAGTCTACTACTACTTCTTCCGCCGACGTCCCAGTGGAGACTTCCAGCACCGCGGCCACCAGCTCTTCGACTACATTCGCGTCTGTTCCGACGTGGTCGTCATCCAATTCTGTCTCGCCTTCCGATACTAGTTCAGGATCTTACTCTACTAGCACCGGCATTCTTGACAACTACACGGGTCCGAACAACGAGTTCGAAGACGGCACTGTTCCATGTTCGTCCTTCCCCTCTGGCCAAGGAGTCGTCTCAGCTGACTGGCTCAATCTCGGTGGCTGGACAGGTATTCAGCTGTCCGTAGATGCTAACGCCGGCCAGGGAACTTCTTGCGAGGAGGGTAACCTTTGCTCGTATGCTTGCCAGTCCGGTATGTCTAAGACGCAGTGGCCGTCTGACCAGCCCTCGGATGGCGAATCTCGCGGTGGTCTTCTCTGCCAGAACGGCTATCTCTACCGCACCAACACAAACTCTAACTACCTTTGCGAGTGGGGCGTTCAGTCCGCACAGATTGTCTCTCAGCTCAGCCAATCCGTTGCTGTTTGCAGAACCGACTATCCTGGTACCGAGAACATGGTTATCCCTACCGAGGTGGGTGCTGGTGCGACTGAGCCGATCACTGTTGTCAACGAGGACACCTACTACCAGTGGCAGGGTAAGCTCACTTCTGCTCAGTACTATGTCAACAACGCCGGTGTCTCCGTTGCGGATGGTTGTATATGGGGTACACCGGGCTCCGACGTGGGTAACTTTTCTCCTCTCAACTTCGGTGCTGGTTATTCCAATGGTGTCACTTACCTTTCGCTCATTCCCAACCCGAACTGTAACACTTCGCTCAACTTCAACGTCAAAATTGTTGCGTCCGACGGAGCTACTGTCAACGGCGAGTGCTCCTATGTTGGGGGTGTCTTCTCTGGTGGCTCGTCAGGCTGCACTGTATCTGTCACCGGCGGCACCGCCAACTTTGTGCTGTACAATTAAGGTTGGTGGGATCAATGAATTATTTGGGGTAGTTACGGCATAGGATTGTGCTTCAATGGCTAATGTGAGAAAAACGTAAACGTTTGTTTATGATGTATATTCTTATGCAAATGGTCTTGATTGCTTTATGGGGACCTAAAATTTTTATAGTATTGCTCTTTCGGAGAAAGTGGTATGTGTACGCTATTTGTTTGTATATGGGTTACTGGGTTTCTTTTCTTGTGTATTATTTTGTCTGTAATGATCTGTTATGACCGCATCTTGTTTTGTGATGACCAATATTATTTTTATATATTATAGACTTTCTTGTATATGTGCTTTCGACTGGGGATTGTGGTGTTCATGATCTTAATTGGCCCGGTACGAAAATTTTAGCACGCGATTAAAAATGATCCAACGCCAGTCTGTTATTTGCCTCAGGCACTTATTTGTTGTGTGTCCCTTGCTGCTCTCGTGCTGTTCAGACGGAAGTTAAAGTTCATCGCCGGGCGAAACGTGAGCCACGCGTTTGCAGGAACGCTTGCTTGGACGGGACGGGAGATGAAGGAATAAATTTAATTTTGCAAGCGTGTGATTATTTGAGAGAAAATCTCGCGACTGGCGGGCCTGCGTATCAGTTTTATTAATATCGACTTTTAATACGTTTTGTATGCCTTA
Source organism: Lipomyces chichibuensis (assembly GCF_038497645.1). Classification (NCBI taxonomy): domain Eukaryota; kingdom Fungi; phylum Ascomycota; class Lipomycetes; order Lipomycetales; family Lipomycetaceae; genus Lipomyces; species Lipomyces chichibuensis. The sequence goes on along the minus strand of NW_027117467.1, from coordinate 116,288 downwards.
GAAGTTAGAACTGAGAATGATCACGGTTTTTTTTAGGAATGGGACTTTGGCGTTGATGAGAGATTGCGTCCAGATTGGAAGTCGGTGGCAGCCTTTTTGAAAAATGAGAGAGCCAGTGGCACATTCTGGACGGGTTAACTATAACATATTATTGTGGCTGCTTTGCCAAATCGCGATGGAAGCTTAAAGACGGTTGTAAACTGGTATTATTAATAACCGGCAATCGACAACCGCAGTCGACTGGTCCAAATAGTTTGGCTATTGCAGGCGAGACCCCCGAACTAGATTCCAGTAACGAAGCTTGTAGAATTACGAATGTATTATAACCGTTGATCAAAAGCCCTTTATTACTCATAGTTCATACACGAGTAAGATGAAATAGAAATATCTATCTATACGGATAGGATGCTCACGGCACTGCGCAACTACTAGTGACATAATCACGGTATGACTCAAAATAGCATACTACTCATTTATTATAATCCTACGTTTAATCCGTACTATGAGTTCCAATCGTCTTCTGCATGCGCAATTTACGGCCTCGCAAATAGCAATAGACATTGATGGCCATCGTGAGCAAAACCTGTAGTCGGCATTTTCGGCCCTCATATAGATAGCCCTTTCCAACAGTCATCTCTATCAGAATTGTTCTCCAAAAGCGCCTACGGTTTTGCCGGGTAAATAATGTAACCCCGACCCTTTCTTTAGTCGCTAAGCACATCGGGGTTAGGAAACTTTCTTAAAAATTGACGAGTGGTTTCAACAAAAACAAGTTACCCTGCCTAATTGTGTAGTGCGTCACAACCGCGGCATCGACAGCAATGCGATAGCTAACGTTGAGCCCCTAGAAGCATCCAACTGATCCAAGGTTAGTAGTAATACTATGTCAACCGATCGATCTGAAATCAGATAATTCATTGGCTCCAGCCAAGTTATAGTACCTATATATTACGACCCCAATGGCAGACGACGAGGAAGCTGCACGTCAAGAGAAACTTGCCGCCGCGCGAAAACGGGTACGTCTCCATCCTAGCATATCGTTACCACAACGAAACTCACTCCAATCCATATGACCGAGAGAACTTCGTGTACTAACACGTTTAATAGTTTGAAGAACTCAAAAAGCAACAAGACAAGAAACCCAAAAAGAAAGGCACCAAAAAAGGCAAAAGCGACAGCGAAAGCGCCACGACCAGCTCAAGAGTGCCTGAACGGACCGACAGTCCCGCGACTGTTGCCGCCGGCAAGGAGACGCCGCCGCCGCCAGAGGAGTCAGTTGCCGTAGTCGAGGAAGTGGACGATGCTGCTGGTGCCTTGCATGAGGAAGATCAAGGTGTGGATAAGGATGCGAAGGCTCATAATGAATATGCGGCTGTTATAGCGGAGTTGCGTGGCAGGATCGATGCACTTGAACTCGAGAACGCAGCTCTAAAAGATTCGTTGGTGACCGCGAATGCAAAGATACAGCTGGACGCGACGACGATATCGAGTTTACAGACGCAGATGACAAAAACGCCGGTGCTGTCGCCTACCCCAGGAGCACCAGCCTTGCAGCAGCAGCCGCCCATGTCGCCGTCGAAGAGGGACGAGTATTACAGGACGCTCGAAGAGAAGTTCTCCCGGGAAGCACAGGAACGGTATTTACTCGAGCGGGATTATGCCGCTCTAGCACGCACCCATGAGAAACTCGTTACTTCGCACAATGCTGTCGTTGTGGAACTCGAGCGGCTGAAAATGCGTTTCAGCGCGGAAGAAAAGCGGCGGCAGATGCCAGACAACGGGGATGAGCATGCGATCGATGAGAAACAAGCACTCGCGGCGCGAGAACGGGCAGCGAATATTAACGCTCGGATATCAGCAGGTACGAGCTCGTTGTTTCGAACAGCGCAGGGATTTTCTGCTGCGGTTGTAAAAGGTGTTACCGGAGGTGCGAGTGCGGTCATTGATGGTGGTGCACCGGCGATGATGAGACGTGTTAGTAGTAACAAGAGTGGGCGGATGCGTGCCAGCAGCTCGTCGTCTTATGCGGATGTGGATCTATATGCTGACGACGGCGCGTTAGGGGAAGACGAAGAGGAAGATGATGAGTCGTCGTATCAACGTCGCCTTGAAATGGCGCGGTTAGCAGCAGCGAAGCAGAGGGAGAAAGAGGCTACGGACGACGCTATTGAACAGCGGCTGCATTGGCTGAAGAATGAGATGGAGAAATGGAAAGGTTTTCAGCTTGATTTGACAACAGCTGGCGGGTCAGCCGCTGGTGCCGGTCCGGTTTTCGAGGTATAAGTTACAGTCTTTTTAGCATGATAGGAACGAATCTACTATTATTCATTAATGCACAGACGTCCCCTGATATATTCTCTCCTATTCCCTTTCAAAATGACGTTGAATATTTACGAGCCAAATACCATACCCATAAATTGAATGCCCCTCTTTAAAAACAAGATTGTAAAACCAGCGCCCTTTAATGTGTTACCATACAAACATAATAATAAACATATCCTACCAATGGCATATTCCACCATAATCATCATCAACATTCCACTTGCCCGCCAATCCAACAACTTTATCTTGATCCTGGTGCCGCTCACCAAGTCCCATAGCATCCCGCATCTTCCGCTTTGTAACTAACGCGTCGTCACGGAGTAACCTCGCGGCCCACGATCCAGCCGCAGGCTCGCCAGTCTCGTCTCGAGCTTGTTTCAAAAAGGGCAACAGCGCAGTACCGCCGGTTCCGCGAGCATTCTTCTTGTCATTGACAACAACGGTTGCCAGACCGTCCCTTTTCGTAGTAAATAGGCCTGGCGACTCTGGTGTATGTACTGGTGCGGGAGGGGTAGATGTGGGTTTCTTGGCCTGCAAGATGATGTACCGCGAGACGATTTGGATGTGTTTGTCTCTGAACGAGCGGAGCATGGCGAGACACGCATCGTATGCGAGTGTGAGTGCTGAGTTTGAGGATTTGTGTTCTCGAACATATTCCCTGATATTCGCGCACAGATCCAATTGCTCTAAGAAACGGCGGTGCGGACCAGGCATGTATCTCCGCATTTCGTAAATAAAGTTATTCGTCGGCCCAGCCGACGATAACTGTGTTTCTGTTCGCGAGGATGGTGGCGAGCTAGACGATGTCGGGCGGTGGTGCACGCCGAGACCGATGTCGAGTGCCTGGATTAGACTGCTTTGCGCGTTGGAGCCGCCGGCGTATTGCCGATACCCACCTTCGCTTCCGTACTTGATGCCACGCGGGAGTCCTGCATCTGCCATGTTCTCCGAGCCAGCGAGGAACGGGCGGATGCGATAGTAGAATGTATGTGGGTCACACTGTTCAGGGAGGCGCGACAGGATCGGAATCAGGCTGTCGATAGACTCGGCGAGAAGCTGTAGCGCGACGACGACGTCATGCGAGGCGTCAGCGCGGCAGGCGTGCGTGGCGTCGAGAAGGTACTGCAGACATGCGGCACCTCGTATCTCGATAGCAGTCGATACCAGGTAAAACCAGGATTCGTCAATCGAGCCGGTGAAAGTGTGCAGAGTGGCGAGATTCGATAGGTCGAGGAATTTTGGATCAGCTTGATCAGCAAAGAGCGGTCGGTGGTTCCAGAGACATAGACCGGCATATGTGGCCAAAGGCGGGACTTCGAGTATCTCGCTCAGCTCTACGAGAGGTCGCGCGATCGCTTCCGGTAGCTCTTCGCTGGCGGAAGGACCGGCCCAGATATATGAATGCGCCACGAAGCCGAGGATAGAGTAGGCGCGTCGACGCTCGGCAACTGATCGCAGTCGTGAGATGGAAAGCACAGGGAATGATGGCGAGTCGATGACGGAACGAATTTGGCGGGTCATGACAAGGAACTGTAAGTTCGCTGCTGCGGCCTCCCAGGCATCATAGTACGGATCAGGAAGACGCGTCAGTGGCAAGGCCTCGGAGACGAAGCCCGTGTCGAGCGAGATATCGTAGTCTGCTGGATCCGGTATTGTAGGCAGCATTGTGCGGAGTCAGATGTGCGTGGCCGACGGCTTCACAAAGTGGGGACCAAAAAGTGAACAAGGACAATTGAACCAACCGCGTGGTTATGAGGACTGCGGGCAACTCCACAGTAAAGCGAGCAGAGATTATGACTGAGCAATAGCAGAGTGAGGATAGTTTCAAATGAAAGAAAATAGTTTTAAGTGGGGACGACAATGGGAAAGATGAATAATTTTATAAGGAAGTAGCTCACGGGCCAGCGGGCGTCGGGGAACAGTGGCTATTGGCTCACCAGCGGCTCGGCTATTGTGGCGTGTCTGACGGTCTGACGGTCTGACGGATGAATGCGGTATATAGTTAGCTACGGCAGCGCAATTACGGAAAATATTACTTGTGAGCCGGCACCATGCAAACGCTGACTAGTCAAACTAACTACTCAAGGTGCAATAAGTGTCGGCCAAGCGTTGACAAGAGCCGAAGAAGTGAGCAACAGCAGGGAGGAGGAGCAGCAGCAGCAGCCACTTTTACTAAGTACGTAGATGAACTTAACGGGTGACACAGCGCCGCACTTGGTACGACGCTATTATGCTGATCTCGCCGCAGCCCAAAAACGGTCCAGAAGCGAGTTCGCAGTTCGCTCATCGAAGATCGCCTTTACGTTACTTCTTTTCGTTCGACGTTCGGCGGGACGGAAGCCACCGTCCCTTATCCACGTCCACCAAAACTGCGTTATTTAACATGACAATCGTCGGAGCATTTTGTTAGTAATTTATCTGCTGACGGTTATTTAAATTTTTCCATCTGTCGCTTGCTTACTTGCTCACGCGACACCCTGAAGATGCTCGTAGACCGGCTTTATGCAAACCCCTCGATATTCGATGCTTGAGGCCCTTTCTGCAAGTGCTACTGATTAATGCACCGTAGCTCTTGACTGATCTATATCCTCTATTTTCCACGCCAAACAAAACCATTGCAGAAACATTGTATCATTGCACCCTGCCGTCAAACTGCCATATCATACTATAATGCTACTGTTCATATTCAGGACTCTTTATTGAACAATAATTCACATACTTGCCTAAACAGGCGTGACACAGACCGCCGTTCGTAATTTGTGGTCCTAACTCATTCCGTCAAACAAATTTGTGGAAGCTGTCAACAAAACTACTATTCCCCCCACCCTCCCCCCACAAGTACAGTTGCAGCACGCCTCGGGACGGAGCCACCACAGGCCAGCTGCAGATGAATCGTCTACTTTTTATGTAGTTTCACCACATACGTGGGAATTCCATCTCCTTACGGCCTTAGTTGGCTGAAGCGGAAGTTGTGGAATAAATATCCTGTGCTTATGTAGCTATGCGATATCTCGTAATAGTGTTTGTTACGGTGCCATAAAAATAAATAATCCCTAACTATTATTACATCCGGTACATAATGCAACCTGAGAGATAAATCCAATCGCGAAATTAAATACTCTTCATCACTCGCACGACAAAATCTTCTAGAAAATCAGGTAAAGGCAAGAACACCAAGTCATTTCATCTATCTAAACACCTTTTTTAATACCAGCTATTCTCCAGTAGCATAACCCTCATCCTCCTCATCCGCAATTATATCCGCATACCCGCCTAACCGCATTCCGATATTAACACACTCCTTGACGATCTCCCTTCGGGTGTCGGTAGCAATGCCAGCGGCCTCGCCTTCATCCCCGCCGATCCAGATCCGCGCACGACCAACCAAGGCCTCACTTGCCCTCTCCACCGGCGGCCGTCTCTGCATCTTGCGGACAGTAGTCAACACCGCGACAAAGCCTAGTAATCCCAGTTCGCTTGCCTCGTAAACCTTAAGCGACGAGTATAATTTCTCCGCGATATATGGTCGGGATGGTAATAATGTCTGTACAAGCGCGCATCGAATAGCCGCTCGTGTATCGGGAGATGATAGCATGCGCAAGACGTTCACTGTCGTAAACGACGTAGCGGGAGATCTCGTGACGACGACATCTTCAGTAATCGAAGGGGAGCCATCTTCAACGGACGGCAGTGACATCTCGTCCAGTTCATCCTCGTCCTCTTCCTCAGATGACGATACACCGGCTAAAGCATTGCCCGTCTGCGACTCCGCCTGCAACTTGGGCAAAGATGTTATAGTATCGGACAGTGAAGAAGTGACTTCCTCCTTCGTACCCGCTACCTTCAAGTCCTCGCGAACAGCCTCCATCATCTCACGCGTATACTCCGGACAAATATCACCAAGTAGCACAGATCTAGCGATCAGCGCCCTTCGGTGCACAATCGAATTCGGCGGCGCAACCTTGACACTTGCTTCCAATGCTGCGGCGTCCGGAACTCCATCGAGAACCTCGACAAGAGCGCCACGTAACTTGCGGCACGAGTACCAAGCTGCCAATGCGTCCAGCGGGGACTTGATTGCGGAGTCCTCCATCGTCGAGTTGAAGCCCTCGTCGCGGTAAATCGACGACGTGCAACCTTTTCCAGGCGGATTGTTCCACGTCAAGTTATAGGCGCGGGTGACAGTGTCTGCATCGAAGACATCATCTCGCTCGAGAAGATGGACAAGGTGGTCTGGCGTCTTCTCGCTCGCATCAAGCGAATCTCCTTGTTCCTGCTGTTCCTGCTGTTGCCGCTGGAGCTGTCGCGCCTCGTTCCAGAGCGAACGCTGGTACTTGTCACAGACGCCTTGAAGCAATCTAAAGTCGTGTAACAAAATAGTAACGTGAAGAGCCTGCATCATCGCCCGGATTGGCGTCGCAGGAATCAAAAAGCTAGCCAGCAAGGTGATCAACAGCCGGACATGCGAGCAGTTGGCGTCACCTCCACCAAGCTGCGCGTCAATAGCCGTTTTCCAGGCAGCAGTGCGTGCGAAGTCTTCCTCCTCAGTAGTACCAATCAAAAGCTTGTAACCATCGAAGCCAACAATGCGGCGGAGAGCAAGCTTGGCGAGCTTTCTTGTGACAGCGTAAATCTCGAGTGGAGTGGCGCGAGGAGGGACATCCACTGTGCGAGTGGCTGTAAGCCAGGCCTGCTGACGAACTTCAAGGGGCATGCTGACGGACAACGGCTGAGCCGCAAAAAAGACAGAAGCAGCTGGCTTGCCACCATTCTTGCCAGAGTTGTTCGAGAACAACGACGGATAGAAAATGTACATGACAGTACCGAGAAGTAGAAGTCCGCGAATCAGGCTCATTGCCGTTTGCGTATGAGGACCAAGAGCAGTCTGCACAGACGATCGAATCATAAACGGCACAGCCGCCAATCCTCTTGTGTTCTGGCCATCGACATCGTTGAACGAATTGGCGACAAGCACACCCGCCATCGAGCCCATCATAATTTTGCTCATCATGCCGGTACCTCGTCCCATGACGTTGCCCTCACCAACAACCTGCTGATTGGGAACACCCATCATTCCCGACGCACCATCCGCGCTTAGCGGGCTGCCATTCACACTCATAATGCCGTCGGGAATTTTGCCTTCCAGAAGAGCTTTGTTTTCCCGCTGGAGCTGAGCGTTCCGTTGTTGTAAATGAATAATATATTCCGTGGCCTTGGTCAAGACTGTGGCCTTGTTGAGCTTGTTCGCAGGAGCAAGCCCGTCGAGGTCCTCAACCTCATCATCGAATGAGCCAGCCACGGCGCAGCGGAGCGCTGGAACGCAATCTCTAAGTGCTGCGATCTTGTCATTCAAATTGGTTCGGTATCGCTTCTCGATCATATTGTGTGCGGTCTAATCGTTAGACAAATGTACATTCTTAAATAAGCTCCCGTAATAATTACCTTCTTAGGCTTTGTGATCTTTCCACCCTTGGCGCCATGTTCAGGAGGCGACAGGTCATTCAGAGATAGATGATTCCCTCGCGCCGACGTAGAGATTTTGCGGACGGAATTTTTAGCAGTAATATGACTAGTCTGCTCGGGATTCGCAGCCGACCTCTTAGCCACGGCGATTGCATTAGCCGCCATATTGACGTTGGTAGCCATTTGTTGTGGAGCAATCTGCGGCTGTGACTGCTGGAATTGAGAGGGCGAGAGTAACACTGGTGGTTCGGCAGTATACATTCCCGGAGGCGAGGGAGTGAACATTTTGTAAGGTGCTGTTTGCGTCTGAGATGACACGGAGGACACAGGCGAGAGCGATGTTGGTGTCATTGGCGAGACACTGCTGAGTTGGGAGGTTACGCTCGAGGCCATGTTAGAGGAATACTCGCCAGTCGCGTATGGCGATCCGTCGGAATCGAAGAAGAGCTGTGCTGGATCGACCTGGTTGTACTCAGACTTGACAGGCGGTGACGGTTGTATAGGCATGATACTGCCACTAGAATCGAGTGGGAATAGAAAGTTGTCGGCTCCCCAGGAATTGGGGTCATTGGGATCATCCGTCTGCGGTGAAAAAGACGACAGAGGTGAGGACCCATGACCAGATGACAAGAGCTCGCCGGGAGACAGAGAATGTGAAGACGCATATGAAGAAGAAATCGCTTCCTCTGCTTCGAGACGAGCAAGAAAATCCTCGCAGTCAGCAAAGTCAAAGAAGACGTTGTTCGCGGGCATTGTTGCCGCGTAGTCGTCCATAGCTTGCTTTGGTGGTTTTAGCTGGCGGTCACTGAAGCTCGTAAGACGAAGACGAAGGATCTATGAGAAAATAAAGGTCTGGTCGGACACAACGATGACGAATAATAATAATAATAATAAATACGACGGCAACTACGACACAGTCGGAAAGACCAGGAAGAAACGAAGCAAGACGGCTGTCAAGCCAGCGGTGGATGGGCGATGAAAGGGCAAAGCTAGCACATTCACGGTAAAAGCCGGGATTGAGCGTGAGCTCTGGCTGGGAGAGTGGGCTGATAATTTGGTGTGGCGTAGGCTGTGGCTCAGTGGGAAGTGGACTGATTCTGCTGACGACGCCACCACCGCAAAACGCCGCCGCGCGCAAAAAACCGCGTCACGTGCGGCTTTCCTGTTATGTCCAGAGTGGTTCCCAGATGAAGATTGTTTAGATAAGTTATGTCAGGAATATGCTGTTTCTCTTGCCAAGCGTCGGAATATTGTTTAGGTGAAATATCTCGTCTTTTCGATTATTAATGAATCGTAAAAGGCAGCCCATCACAATCCTGCATGCCCTTTGCGTTTCTGGACCTTTTGAAGTTGTATGTACTCCCGCCCTGAGAAATTGAGTGTCTCGACATCCCGATACTTGTGTGGACAATGTAAACGCATTTGATTTCTTTGGTAATCGGATAGCTGTTCTCTATGTCTTTGCGTTAATGAGCGAGAGATAGCCATTTGCTGTTACTGATTTCCTATTGAGATATCTTGAATGCGCATTCAATAACTATCGAAGTTGAATTGCTTCAACTATTGTGGAAAGATTTAAGTTTGGCGGAAAGTTCTTAACTATCCTGTTGTTTTCTTGAACGTTGGCACCTTGTCTGACTTCAATGTTAATACATACAGTGTTCATGGACCGCTAATGGATATTTCATAAATAAACTCTCTATCTTAATCTGCAGTGATTACAGGACGATAAAATATTTTGTGTTAATGATGTTCAACAACCAATTTCAATAGCAGGATCCTTTTGTCAACGCTGATGGTAATATCGATTACGCCGTTGCTAATCGGTAGAAGCATAAGTTTAGCATTTTACGTCATAAATATTTCAAAGATCACTAAAGGAGCTGGACAATCACTTCGCGGTTCTGGGTTTGGCAAACCCAGCGAATAAAATTTCATGCTGCGTATTGCGTATTGCGAATTGCGAATTGCGAATTGCGAATGCGAATGCGAATGCGAATGCGAATAGAGCAACTGTATTCGTGTCCACCTCTATCCATGAGATCTATGGGAACAAGTCTTATTCATTCACCGTAACGGCTGAGACTGGACTCTGTTGCACCTAGCCTTCGGTCGGTTTTTCTGGTGGATTAGCTCTGTCGAAACCAGCTGTAGAATCGCAAGGCCGCAAAGTTGGTCCCAGACGTAGGCGACCCGTCACTTGTCTACGTCGAACTGTGATAAGGTCACAGTCGCTACAAGCAAACATCTGTGCGAATAAATGTATAAATGATATATTCCTCAGTAGGAGTGAAAAATTTCAGTGGTGTTGGAATTCTCCGGTGAGACGCAGAGTTAAAAGTGTTTTGGAATTCTAAACCTCTAGACAATACACCACAAGTCTAAACATGATCGCGATTGCAGGAACTCATCACCTTGGGATTAGGGATTAGAAATGTCAATACGTTGATTTATCGCCGAATGAAAAAGAACTTAAGTTTCTGGACAAGAGGTTTAGTTTTGCGAGGTATTGTCGGAGAAAGTGTAATCACTAAGCTTATCAATGTCCACCGCGACTCAGGCACACTAGGTGTAAGTTTCAGAATAATCTTCACAAGATCATATGATATTTTTAGTTCGCATTCTTAGCGTGAGATCTGAAGTTGCAAATTACATGGTGCCCAGGCATGTATGCGTTTACCTGAGACCAAACGAGCAGGCAATAGTGTGGCTTTCACTCGCGTAGAAAAAAAAAACGAAAAACACGGAAGCAGTCATAGCGTATTCATTATAACCATATTTTCATCATTCGTATCGACTGTTTTTGATTTATTCATTGCATACATATGTAACAACAGTAGTATAAACAAACGAACCTGAACACCACTTAAAACCCAACACACAACAATAGCCGTCTCACAAAAATGCTGAGACATACAATATACAGAGAAGTACTAGCCAAAAACGCATCCACGAGTTTCGTCTTATAAATCAATCATGGACACATTTCTCGTTTTAGCGATTTGCTCCGCCATATAACTTTGATTGATCAAACAAGCACAGTCTATAAACCGTTGTAATCCCTTATGCCCTACTGTATCATGCGGTTCGTAAATCTCAAACAAAATAACTGAAAGTCCGGGTAAATCTCGTATAAGTCGGCCCTTTATATCCCGATGAAGGTGCTAGTCAGCCACATATTTGAGAGATCGTCGGCCTTGGCCACCATAGGGTCCATCTCCATCGGATTCACAGTTACTGCATCGAACGCGTCGTAGAAATCCGACATCGACTTGACGGCGTCGGTAGAGCCGTCCAGTGCCACAAATTGCAAGTCAATCGAGCTGGGCGATGCCGCAGAGGATGAGTAAAACGACGAACCGGATGTCATGGAGGAAGGTGACATTGATTCCGGCTGATTGTGACCTCGGATGATGGTGGCTGGGTTAATGAAGTCTGCCCCGTCAGAACTTGTTTCAGGATCATATGTACCAACATTTGTGCCGACAGACAAAAATGGAACCGGAGCCCAATTTTGTGAAACGAAGGAAGTTTGAGCGATGCCTGTATCGACCTTCAAATCAGGTTGAGCTGCTTCTTTTTGTGCAACGGCTGATTCCACAGATCTATCCTCCCTATGAATAAGTTAGTAGCAGACCTTCTTTATACAACTTTTGCGAAATATGAACTTACATCTTGATATCGCCGGTCGCAACGCTGTCATTATCATCATGCTCATGCTCTGTGTCGTGTTCACTGTCATCATTCTCATGAACTACAACAAATCTCTCGCGTTCTTCCTTCTGTAGCTCGATTTCCTCGTTGGTCAATTTATCGAGGGCTCTGTTAATCGAAATGTGGCCAGACTTAGACAATAAGCAGCTAATATCATCGCCTCTGTTGACACGGCGCACGAGCTCGGCCATACCGCTCTGGAGGATCTCAATTCTGTTCTCGAGAAGTTCAACGTATCGAGAAGAATACAATTTTTCCTTTGATTTCTTGCGTTCTGTGAAGGTGCAGATCTTGTCGTCCATAGTACATCGAGAGCAAGGCTTGCGGCCGTCGCACTTTGACTTTTTGATCCTAGATATATAAATTAGACACTTTACCACCAGCGAAGTTTTAATAAGCCACACCTGCACGAATCACACGCCTTACCTACACGCTTGCGCGTGCTGTACTCAGGCTGGTCGACGTCGGAAGGGGAAGCATGATGAGAATGTGACGAATACTTTGAATTGGTAGCGGCCATATTGACCAATTGCGTTCGTTGACTGACTCGATAATGTACAATGCTGGTCGATAGAACGTCGCGATATGAACAATATAGCACGATAGTATACACAGGGAGCCTCTACTGACGGGAACTAGACATCTAACGCAGGCCCAAGTTGATAATGACTTTGATTTGCCCACTCGACAAGGCAGATACCGTCTGACTGGAAAGGAACGCTACAACTGATGACACGACGCTGGGCTGCTGTTATAGACGAAGAACAATGATGCGCGCGCGACGCTGAACAAGCACAGATATGATAATCAGCGGCGCGGTCAGGCGAGGATGTTGTAACCATATAAGCGTAGGCTTCGACAAATGGGAAAGCAATTAGTCGGAGGAGGATATGCGAATGGACGGGGTGGTGGAGCGAAATGTAATGGAAGCCTCGATATGATGAGTGGTGAGGTGTAGTCTTGAGGGAGGACTGGGAGAAGACAACATATTGTGGGCGAGGATAGCGAGTGTTCTATATATGATTGTAGGCTGATGGACGAGCGGGAACACTCGTGAGGCATGGAATCAACGCCAGAAAGTCAAATTATTCACAAATACTGGGCCACAGACGAAGCGAGAGTATATTCAGAAGCATCCGAGGTTGAGAGCGGGGGGAGGAAAGAGGCATTGCGATGACGGCAGTACGAAGGAAGGAGCGTTGTGACCGGCAAGCGGCTCTAAAATTGTCCGAGCCACCGAGGTTCAGAGCAGATGGCCGGCGGACTGTAGCCGGAAAAGAGAGTTTTTTGCCAGAGAATACCAGTCTTCTACTATGGTTTGCTCAATAACTGACTTACTCCATTGCCAGTACCTCCAGCGTACCAACTACATTCTATCCACCGGGGCGAACTGTCAATAATCTGTCCGACCTGGCTAGCTCCAGTCAGCCTCAATTTCGAGTCGAATCGAGTCGAGTCGACTCGATTCGACGCAGATCGAACAGGATCCAGACGAAGCATCTGGCAATGATTAAACCAGGAAGTCTGACACAAAGCAGCGAACATTCGCTAACTACTATCCCGGGAACATTATATCCAGTCAACGCAGGATGTCAGACTGTCAACAAATGGTTTAGTCGTTGTAATATTCGGAGATCTGCAGGCTAAACATCTCGACGTTGCTGCGGGACGCGGAAAGACTTCTCAACACAGAACACTTAGGGCGGATTAGATTGAAAGACAGAACTCCGGGTGCTTTGAGAGTCAGCCCCGGCAGACGCCGTCTATTCGAAATGAAAATAACGCATTTATGGTTCATGCCGTGTAATCTAACCATTATATTGACCCTAATCTTCCTTCATGCCCTGTCTATTTTGATTGATAATGATTATTCATCAGCAAACTAAACTAGTTATGCATCAGGGCAGGGATTCCAGGCACCTTCGCCCTTGCAAGCTCTGGCCAATCAGCAACCGCTTGTCTCCGATGCATAGTTGGATGTACGAACGCTGGCTATAATTCAAATAACATTCGGCACATGTGTCACTGACTCAAATTTTTTACGTCATATGTGGACCAGAAAACAAGTTAGCTATTCCAAGATCAAATCCACATATTACACGTATTGTAGCTAGTAAACAGCCCGGTGCATTCATTATTGTTTGCTGGCGTAGAGAATAAACCACAGTCTCGTGGACAAGCGCTGTCAGCATTGGTGTCATCCTATCCTAAGTTCAACTCTCAAGACCGCGGCGCTCGACTGCACATCTCACGCTCATTGTGGACGAACACACTATAAAGTCTACAGCGCGATATTGCTTCGTCAATTATTGCGTCATATGGGCAGCTGGGTTCCAGAAGTTTGCAAGTCGAGGTTTTGGTCTACTTTAGGATCGCCTGGCCGCTGGCCCAATCGTATTGTCATCCCGGTCTAGTAAAAACACGCATCATCGCAGCTTGGTGCGTCCATGTGGTGTCAAAAACACACGACCAATAACAATCATTCGCGAAAGCGCGATGAGGTCCGAAAGTGGTAGGTGGCAGTTGTATTATGTCTACAATTTGGGTCATGACGACAGCTCGACACGCATGTTACCCGGTTGACGTACTCGGATATGAACTCAGCCGAGAGTGCCGCACGTTTCTGTTCACCTGATTGAGCCCTAAACGGCTATAAATTCCCAACTCGGCTCTCGGAGACTTTATATCGCCGGTCCTTTTAACAGAACCTCAGCGGCGTGGCAACTCTTCATTAAAACGACCACTACATAGGCAGTGAATGGGTAAATCTGTTGTGGCGAGCATAAAGGAAAACTGCGAAAGTCGTAGCTTATTCGTTTCTCTATATCAGTGCGCTAAATTCTCCGCCTGATAGGTGAACGTACAGTTTGGAATCCACAACTGCCATCGCGGCAACCGGCGACGGCCCGAGGCGGCACCCGGCACTCGGCCCACTGAGCACTATGTAAAAATGTACTAGAGAGCAACAAGTTTAGATCCAGGTACTTACAGCTTAAAGAACTACAAAAATGCAACAATCCGGGAAATGTGGTACCATCATGGTGCAACAAGTTGCGGGCTGGGATACAAAGTTTCAATCAGGCAGACCCAAGAAGGTGTCAGCTGAAAATAAATACACACCGACTGCATACACAATGTATATCCAGCTATACAGTATTCATGCATTCTTGTCTTCATGGGTGATTAATAAAGCAAATACATGCATATTATGTACCGTTATTTTGTTGTATGACCATTTTTGTGTTCGGACTGTTTAGCGACTTTCGTCGTCCAATATCCTGGGCTATTGCATCTAGCTAGCCACTCATATTGCAACATAAAAGACTCAAACGCATTGAGCAAGGAATCGAGTCCCGTGCAATTTTCTGAGTCTCTTGCGCAATATAGTGCTTTGCCCGCATTTTTCTGGTCAATTATCCATGTTCTACAGCTAAATTTTCGCTTGCGTTACAGGTAGGTGTCATGCTGGACAAGTACTGAGGACACTGGCGAACGGTTCATGTAGCACCCTTGCTATCCGAGCGTTTATCCGGCAATCTGATCTGCTGCAATGATGGGCCCCGGTTCAAGCACACACGAGAACAGTACAAGAGAACAATTGGCACAATAACTACATCTGGAACTGGCGCTGCTTGCGTTGAGGATAACTTCTAGAACCGAATGTACAGGCGATATTCTTAGCGAGGCTTTCTATTTGCTCGAGGGCTTGACCGAGGGGCCCAGTAGAGTTTAATGATGACGACACTGGAAGCTCAGGGGTCGGGCGGCAGTCCAAAAATTACTATGCGCGCAGCCCAGACCACAGCAAAATAAAAGTCCGCTCGATAGTTCTCCGTCCATGATGCCGAGGTCTTTCACGACCTTTGCTGAATATCCGCCCATGTCGTCAGTGCCAACTATCTTCCGTGTTTCGAGTTGAAATTATTTGGAGTGGTACATGAATCATGATTGCGATAACAACGCTACGTGGTGAATTCGGGGACTGTTACCAATTCCGGCAGAGGGCAATGAACGATTTAGCGTAATAATGTGGGCTTCACGATCATAAAGCTGTTAATGCTGTTCCATTAAAGTAGCAAAGAATTTGTGTCACAATCTTCAACATCTAAGATAGTGATGAAAAATATACTTTGATGTGCCCTGTCGATTTGGAATGCTGTTCATGAGCCAGTCGGCTACCGCCTCACAAAATTTCTACGTGAAGCCATCAGATCCGACATCTCACCAACCGACGGCGACTTCAGTTTTTATTGCTTGCGGTCTTCTCTGCTTCGTTTTGGTCAAAATGCACATTATACATTATAGCTTGTTTATGACACTTTGATGTCCTTTTTATGAAATGGTCACAGGATCAACATGATGTCCATCCCAGGCCGACTCTAGAGGCATTAACAAAATGATAGCATATTACCATTTGACGTCATAATATACAAAAACGAGGATGATCGCTATTGTTCATGCTTGCTCCCTGTTCGTTAAGTGCGGATAAAAACAGCTATTCTATTGGCCATGCCCAATATTACCTGTTAACAATCCAAAGATAACCACCCTTCAAGGAGAGAAACCAAACCCACCCATGATGAAAACTGAAAAAAAAACCCAAAAATTACACGATAACGCAACAAGTCGCGGACTTTTCTTTTTTGTCCACTCGCTTGTTATCGTGCGATGGCTGTTCTAGTACATTGTGACGAACATATCCGACAAGCTTTTCATCATAATTCAGGTGGCCAATTCTCGATAGCTCCTGTGGCTGGCTAGTGGAAGTCATGGAAGATCGAGTTGTGCGTGCCGTCGTGGTGGTCGCCGTGGCAGTTGACGAAAGTCGCGGTTGGCGCTCATCGCTTGTGTAAGGATTGTTCGAGAGACCGACCACGGCCGCAGCTTCTGCGGCCAGGTCTTCCCTTGCAAGACGCTCCTCCTCTAACGCTCGCCGTTCTAACCGCCTGTTCTCCATTATTCGGCGAATCGTCAAGGCAAATGTTTCTTCTATGTTCACAGTCATGAGTGCGCTCGTCTCCATGAATCCTATGGGATGTCAGAAACACGCGTCCGTCAATCCATTACAAATACTCACCGCAGCCATGCTTTCTCGCCCACGCAAGTCCCTGAGCACTAGACACTGCACGATGGTGAGCCAAATCGCACTTGTTTCCAGCAACCATCTTAACAGGTGGAGCCGCATGCGGTGAATGATTGATCTCCTGCGCGTTCGATATCAAATCGTCAAACTCTTCGAGAGCTAATAGAGAATCAGGGACTGTGATGTCGTATACGAGAAGGTATGCGTCGGCAACATTTCCCGTCTGCCATAAGCCGCTGAGGAGGCCTCTGTACTCCTCCTGCCCTGCTGTGTCGATAATTTCTAAGTCGAATGTTTGTCCGTCTATCAGTTCTTAACTTCTTGATCAATGTCGGCAACGCTTAATAGCAACCAACTCACCAATTACCCTTGTGGTTGAATAGGAATCCTCTAAATAGTCGTGTATCAATATTGCTCTCGCGTTGGCGCAATTATTTCGAAACAAACTCACCGATAGTGGGGTCATATACATCCACCCATTCACTCCTCACGAGCCTCATCGTTATGCATGATTTGCCGGTTCCTAACGATTATGGTTAGCATTAATCCTCACGGTAGCTCATATTCGAAGTCTATCGTACCTCCGTCGCCCAGAATAGCAATCGAGATCTTTTCCGATTCCACAACGGCATCGGAGGACCTAACCAAGCTCGACCTACATGATTAAAGCAATTAGAGCACTGTTGATTAATATAATACGACAAAACATATATTATACTTACATTCCTTATGTTACACTCCTGAAATATAATGGCATACGGATCGGTGTTGTAAAATACATCTCGGCAGTGGATACAGGGATAGGATTTCGAATTGCTTATATTTTGAGTTCGGAGACCCCCTTTCCTCGTGTTACGCCAGAGTTTGAAACGGGCTCAAATTGGACAATGATGGAATATTGTGTTATACCTGCCGTGTATCCCACTAGAAATCCTACTTTCAGTCAGCTCGATATATAATACATATTGGTATAAAAACTTGTCTGAACTACATTTTATCTAATAATTCGAAGACCAATGCTGCCGTACTATCAGCTGTGATCGAACCGGTTCGATTTTCACTAGCCCTGGGTTGAGTAAAGGGGGTGCCCAGACTTCCAAGGCCGCTCAAGTCGAACCTTAGATCGCTTCGACAGGCACCAAGGACGGGGTAAAGAACAAAGACATCGTAGGATATGAGTTTACATTATTTCAAGTATGAGATAGACTAGACAACGAATACCGCATGAATGCTGCGCGTGACTTGACGGCAATCTCAGGCGACAATTGCTGTTCTCATATCTACGTATTGTAAACTAGTCAGTTGATCGCTAGCTCATAGAAAATGTGGTCGAATGCATAGGAGTTTGGATGCCCGACACATCCAAGACTTTTACACGTTTCGACAAATGATCCGAACATCTAAGTGCAAAAATTGGTTGCAAATTCCTGCGCGCTTCAACTCCAGCAAGCTTCATCTATGCATTTATTATGCCCATATGCAAAGAACTTCACTTCTATATGGTAAAGCAGTCCGAACGCCTAAATTACAGCCGAATGTCGCTATTCCAACTAGCGCCAACACTAAGGATATCGTCGGGTGCCCCTTTCTAACTGCAAGAGTAATTCCCGACTTCCGATGAGCCTCGGCATATTCCATGGTGAGTATAGCCGACAGGCACCGATACATATTTTGCATAGCTCTTTCGTTTTATGCGCCATCGACGATCTCTATCAAATGCCAGAGGACACGTCCATGTCTCAATAGGTACGAGAGTTTAATGTCTCTATTAAGTAAATACCGCTAGCTCCTACGGAATGCCCTGAGGCTCTGCTTCAATTTTACTATGTCATATTAGATAGTGTACACGATGCATTAAGGCACTATAGAGCGCGAAACTAAATCCTCGATTGATATACAAATACCAAAACCTAGTAATATACTACTCCGGTATACTAGTACCGATTTTGCTGATATTTACCATTTTAGATCCCCTTGTCACCTCTTTCCTTTGAGCAGTCTAATATATTCTTCCCTTAGCCTTTTATTTTCCATCTCCATTTGGTGAAGCTCATATTGCCAACTGGTGGACCTCGTCGGTTCCAATTCCTCAAACAAATTGTCACTGGTTCGTGACTTCATCAGATTGATACCAGTTGTGCTAGCTCGGCGCTGCCTTGTTCCTTGACTCCCTCCGTCGACTCTTATTCTCGCTATCAAGAAATGGGGCCGGTTGCTAGATTTTGGCGAACTTTGATCCGGTTGGCGGCACGCGTAGATTGTTGAAAACGCAAGATGGAATTCGCCTCTGACTGCTCTGAAGGCATGCCGCACCGATTCATATTCGGAAGGTCCATCCGCCACAGCATTCAAAGCCTGCATTATTCGCGACTTCTCAGTAGGGTCGTGAGCATATGACTGTAAGGTCGTGCCGAACAGGTCATCCATTTTATATCCCAGTAGTCGCTGTACGCCGGAGGACACGAACAGGATAATACCTGTTGGAGATAGCTTCATCCACAGTTCATTGTTTTCTATTCCCGAAGTTTCTGAGACTCCAAGAATCGTAGAGGATTTCAAATAATATACTGGTCTTTCTCGTCCAATCAAAACAATACATCTTCGTGACTTGCCTGCTTCTCTGAACAGTCGACCATAACTTTCCAGCCAGATATATCCGGAATACTTTTTTCGTATACGGAACATTGTATTTATATTTGAATCAGCATTATTGGCCGCTTCCTTCAGATCGCGCATCATGTTGACCACGTCACTAGGATGGCATAGTTCCGCGAGCGGCGTCCCAACTAATTCCTGTGGGTTATACTCGAGCAAGGTCTTTGCCGATGGCGAGCAATAGCTAAACACACCACGCAAGGTAATCACATATATGACATCTTCAGAATTCATCAGTAATGCTTCGCTAAACAGCTTGTCTGTGACTTCGGCATCACCCAATCCTAAAGCTCCCAGGATCTCGAGCGCACCGGATTTCCATGGCAGATTTGGCTGCTGTTGAGTGATAATGAGAGACGCAGCCTCAACGCCATCCAGATTATTGTCTACCAAAGAATTTTGAGGAGGACCCATCGATCTTGGTGCTTGTGTGCGCCGATAATTCACAGCATAGGAGCCATCTGCAAAAACGTCTTATTAGTTACATGCAACCCAAATAATAGGGAAATACGCACTTTTCGAAGATTTTAAAATTGCCTGTGGCTGTTCTCCTAAGTCGATTTGGAAGCCTAATGGTACATTAGAAATTGACTCCAAATATACTCGCAACATTCGCGACGAATTTAAGTGGCATACCAACGAAGAACGCAATGTCTGGACCCTCCCACGTAATTGGGATAATCGTCAACAAATTCACGAATGAATGCCCTGTCTTTTTGTAATTAAGAAGAGGTGCCTGGGTCTCTTCTCCATCAAGAAGACCACGCTTAATTCGTGCCACAGTGTTGTTATCTGTGAACCTTCGAAACTCGCCCTCGACGACCTGGCCGCGAGGTGACTGGAGAAATCGACAGTTTCGGCCGACAATCTCATTTTGTGTGTACCCAGTCAAAATCTCAAATGTCGCGGAACAATACACAATCGGCAAGTCGACTTTGCGAGCGTCACAGACGACAAATGAGCAGGACATATCAACAGGACCGATGTTGATCTGCGGCGATGGTCTGGTAGCGACTTTGGCGAGGAGAGACATGATATCAAAGCCCGTCGACGAATAGATACCAGTAAGCCGCGGCACTTCAGCATCTGAATCTGGGCCCATAATGCCCTGATATTGCAGTTGTCGCGGTGATTGTCCCATTGCCGACGCAGACGCTTCATGAGCAGCTGTAGCGATGCGGTCGTACAGTGAGAGCGATGGATTTAGCAATGGCTGTGATCCATCGGACTCGCTAGACATCTGCATAGACGTTGGCTCTTGTTGTTGAGAAGGCATTATGAAACTATCGCTATCGCCTATGTAGACTTGCTGATATATATCCGACGAACCAATGTCACTGGCACCGTGCGCTTGATAAGACTCTGGAGTGGAAGACAAGTAGAGCATCGATGGCGCTGGAACACTGACTCGAGATATGTCGGAGGAGGGCGCATCAGACAGCTGAGCCTGTGGCATTTCCACACCAGACTCCAAAGTATCTGTGGCTACTGTGGGTCCCATTTGATCGGTCGAAGTCATGAATAGTGATGGCTGCATAGTCATCAGGTATCTCGCGCTGTCATGTGATTGCTGCGCAGTAGGAATAGTTACCGGGGGAAGGGCATCGCATACTGGCGGCGGCCCATCACCTGGAGCAGAATAATACGCCATAGCGCGTATAAAAGGCCGTATTGAGCGTTGTATGGCAACGGATCAAGGCGAGTCTTCGTGCGGAGACTGCTAATGTGCGGCGCGGGGAAGTCTCGATTGGCGGGGCAATGTCCTCCCTCTCGCGATCGTGGCGCCCAAGTGGCGGTGCACATTTCGGCTGCCAGAGCGAATAATGTCAACGTCTGCCCACAAGGGCATACAACATACAGTACGCTTTCCATTTACGAACATATCACGACATATGACCAATAGAATTGTGCATCGTATGATCATCTAGCCAGAAAAGGTCATTGTGTCTCTTTACGTCGCGGCCGGTAACTCGGGGCCAGCTCACTCACATATAATAGAATTCATAAGTCCGTCTCTGTTGACAATATTCTGTCCATTCAATTTATTGATTTAGCGACATACATACAATCCACATGCATCGCAAGTCAGAACCGCTATGACAGCATTCGCGCAAACCGTGGAGTCGGATCCGCATGGAACTCAATCCCCTGACCTGCGCAGCGAGTTCGAGAGATCGACTGCAATATCGCCTCAGAAAATCCAGCTGATTGGCAGAAACATTCAATTTGTACTAGTCTTAACCGTATAGGCATAGAAGCCATAATTAATTGACAGATTATTTAATTACTACAAGTCACTCCAGCTATAATCTTATATCACTGGTTCCAAGATAAGGCATATGTATTTTGGGTCGTCTGCGATCTTTCAGAATAGTCATTATTATGTCAATTGGACCGGCTGATTATCCCGAATCCTTCTCCTGCAACGTTCGCGACAATATCCATGCATGCATTGCGCAATGACAGGACACCATTACAAATTATATGATCGAGTGCCTTGCCCACCGATCGCGATTGTCGCTTGCCGACAGAATTCATCGCATCGATCGGTCAAGTACACATACCGTATGCTTCATGGGTAAACAAAGGCTCCCAGCTTCCATGGCTCTCTTTGTGGAAGCTTTGCCTGAGCTTCGGAACACTCTCTAGTTCTTCAAAAGTACCCGTGCATTGACATTGCCCACCGAATCCGCCGCCGGGGTTTTCTTTATTATTAAATAAGATTATTGGTTACGCTTTCACTCTTCGCCATATGCATATTATTAACAATCTACCCTTTTGTAAACGCGTATATTGATGTAGACCTGTCATTCAGGATAAGTCATCTAAGATATGCAATTACAACTTAAGATCTCTGCCAATTCTCTCGATTGCTTCTACCAGCTCCTCGACAGTCTCCCTCGTAGTCCTGAATATCATGATTAGTATCCAAGCGCAAATTCCTCCTGCAGTTACTTACGTTGGTGCATTGACAACGGCTCTAAAAAACTCCCCCTTGCCATTCGCTTTAGTAGGTGGAGCATAGTCGACTAAGAATCTGCCGCAAGCTTGAAGCTCATAGGCAATTGCACGAGTGACCATTGTGTTGTATCCAGCGTCGTTTTCCATAGGGTGTCCACGTGGGGAATAGTAGAAGCAAGTCTGTAAGCAAGGAGGAGGATTCGACGAGATAAGACAAAATCCTGGTCGGTTGGAGACAAGATTAGCAAGGTGGGCAGTAACACCAAACGCCTGCTCCACCCTCTTTGCATACCCTGTATGAGTTAGTGTAGATTCAAGCAGCTCTACCCGCTACAGATTCGTACCATCCTTGCCGTACCACTTCCAGCCTAAGAAAAGTTTCAAGGAATCCGCTCGTCGACCGCAGCCCATTGTAGAATCGCCAATATCAAAATCTTCGCCATCAGTTACATCCGAATGATATAAATATGGTGCGCGTAATGACGAAGCTTTCTGGAATATGCGATGATCAGGTGCGAGAAGGAACGAGCACTAATTCGTTCAGAATCCTGCCAACCAATGGATTTAATAATGTATCTTACAGTCAAAGGAACTCCCAGCATCTTATGTGGATTCACCGTTAAACTATCTGCAAGCTCTATTCCCTTTAATCTGTGTCGAAGGTTATCCGAAAATACGACATTTCCGCCCCATGACCCGTCGACGTGGAACCATAGGCAGTACTTCTTAGCAATAACTGCAATTTCCTCGAATGGGTCATAAGATCCGTAGACAGTTGTTCCTGCAGTAGCGTTGATATACAAGGGAGTACGGCCCTGCTTTTTTGCCTCTAAGATTTTCTGTTCCAAAATGTCTACGCGCATTCGCTCATCCTTGTCAACAGGAATAGCCCACACAGATTCGCTACCGAGACCAAGTGAAATAGCGGCTTTCTCAACACTATAATGACCGTGGCAGCTAGTGAAGATCACAAATTTGTAGTCGCCATTACCCTTCAACCTGGTGTCGGGATATAGAATCGTCCGCGCAACGATCAAGCTGTGTGTATTTGATGCAGATCCACCTGGAAGAGTGATTCCACCAGACCATGGCGACGTAAATCCAAACAGTTCCGCATACTCATGAGACGTCTTCTTCTCAATTAAAGTCAACACCGGTGCCACGCTGTATATATATGAATTAGTGTTGAGAACTGATAACAACAAGTCCGTCGCGACGCCAACAGGATTAGTCGACGCGTAGAGCTTGTCCATAAACCCGGGATGCCATGTCACGACCGAATGACGAAGGATTTCGTCTAGAACTGCTAGAAATTCAGCTTGCCCACCGCCAACATTAGGTAGAGATAGGTGATTTCCTAGAATGCGAGCCAGTTGCTTTGGTGGGACTGGATCACCTATACGAGCATCAGGTTTATCCACGTCTGCTACGTAAGCCACCACCCTATGAGACACGGCTGATAATAAATGTTCAAGCTCTGCAGCGCGACTGCTACTATCTCGTTCTGTAGAGAGGGTCATTGGTTACATATAGAAATCCGGACTCCTGCTAAATTTCAGTTAAAAACAAACTTAGGCAGCCATTAACGGAAAAATCGTATGCGATGATGGGTCATCATCGCATTTTACCATCCAAGGTGCTTGTACCAGACTAAAAATTTGGGTTGTGGGTTAGGTGATTTGTTGTGGGTTAGGGTCATTGTGGCTGTCATTGCCTGTCACTTAATTTACAACAGTAAGTATCAGCTATCCCGCCTTCCTTTTCGAATTTGCTGATAAAATGCTGTGTGCTCACTATGAGTTTAGACCTTATTTACGTATCATTCTGTCCAATTCAACCACCAAGCTAGTTAGAATAAACTCTATATATCACTTGAGTGTCTCAAAATTGCAGCCATTAAATAGCACGAAATGTGAAATTAATAGCTGGCGATCGCACCATAAATGCAGCACGCACAATTGATCTAAGCAATCTACCCGACGCAAATTGTATTCGTTGCCCATCCAAGATCCGTACGATATATTAGTTCCGGAGCCACCACCAGTAAGGGTGCGTTAGCATGAGCCGCACCGCGCCGCACCGAACAATCGGCATTACCTATTCCACAATGCGCAACTTCATTGCGAGACTGCCTGCCTCGCACCAACATCTAGCTAACTGCTCATACATCTGGAGGTTGTGTTATCATGGTGAACCCATTCGTCCCATTAGAGTCCAATCCGGACGTTCTCACTCGGCTTGCAGTGTCGCTAGGTCTATCTGACAGTCTATCCTTCTATGACGTCTACTCTCTGGACGATCCTGATCTTGTCTCATTTATTCCTCGGCCAGCGCTTGCTTTGATGTTTGTATTTCCTGTATCAGATGCCTACGAGAAGTATAGACGAGAGCAAGACAAGGACCAGCCTTCCTACGAGATATCTCCAGAAGACGATGTAATGTGGCTGAAGGTATGACAGGCGCCATTGCGACTTAACGAGTCATGACTAACCGAACATATAGCAAACTATTAAAAACGCATGTGGCACGTACGCGGTCCTGCACTCGACACTAAATGGTCCGGCATGCGATTACGTCAAACCGGATTCAATCTTAGCCCAGTTCAAGGCTGATCTCGCGCCGCTAACTACCAAAGAACGAGTCAACTACATTGAGAATTCGAAAGCACTAGAAGTTGCACATGTCACAGTGGCTTCCGATGGAGATACTGCCGCACCTGACGCAAATGAAGAAGTTAATCTTCATTTCGTTTCATTCGTAAAGAGTAAATCAAATGTATTATATGAACTGGATGGTCGTCGTGCAGGTCCAATAGAATTAACCAAATTGGCACCGGAGGATGACGTACTCTCACCTGCCGCTGTGCTCTTTGTAAAGAGATTTATGGATCGCGAAGCACAGGCTGCATCGCCTTCCCCGTCGTATTTGTCGTTCTCACTCGTGGCATTAGCGCCCGCTATCGACTAAGTAATTCGAAACCTATTAGTTTCAATGGGATTTTTAATGTTGTTGCTGGGAAAAACCACGAATGTGCTCTACTTCAGTATGGAGGCACTATGTATTTAAGGCAATGAAATAGCTATGATTCTGTTAATTCATGACGATTCTCATTGTTATTATATTAATAACTTTGACTTTATAGTACACCATATTTATCGCCTTTAGCAAAACGCAGCTGAAATCTAATAATACAGAAGAAACTAGTAGAGATACCATAGCTAATTTAGCAACATCATCTAAGTATACCTCTAAATTCTACAACATATGATACAATGCCCGCAATGTCCTCAAGCCCTTTGAGTGCAACAAGCAAAGCCGTCGTATTTACCCATCTCCTTCGTATTGGCTAAATTGAGTTATCTAATGCAGCTAGAATATACTTAGTTCGTTCGAGTATAGCAAGGTTTTCGTCATCGTTGTCAAATGCTTCTTGAAGACAGAAATCTTCAAGCTGCAAATGCTCGTCATACCCAGAAATTTTCGATATTGGTCGCGTGTCTTTAGCCGATTTCGATGGCTGATACGTTCGGCAATTTTGCTCGGAAAGATTGTATAGCCTCTTAATATGCTGTCGTAGTTGCCATATCGAGTATAAAGTCGCGCAACATACTGTTAGTCCCTGTAGACTAGGAATCTTCGAAGTCGCTTCGGTTCCACTCAACTGAGAAAGCTGGTTCTGGTAATCCGTGATCATGTATAGAACCGACATTCCCGTACTCCCTATGATTTGATCCAACGCATAAACTGTATGATGGGGTTCTTCAAAGGTCGAGAATTCTAAGCACGCAATATTTCGTGCACAGTAAGAAACGTAAATGAGGTGGTTAATCGTCGAATCGAGTTGTCCCTCGACGAACTTTGAAGCGTCAAAATCCATGGCTTTGGTCACAGAACCAATAAATTTCTTTCTTGTGTTGCGGCTTGATTTAATCACTGAATAAAGTGGTTTCAGATTCTCGTCGAGTCTGGTAGAATTTCGGCGCGGATCAATTGCTCGGCGATTGTAATCAAGTACAGTTTTGACTCCCTCAAGATACGCTCCTTCAATAAGAGATTCGTGCTTCTCATGGAGGGTTTGGTGCAGCTCAAGCGCCAAGGATCTGACAACAGGTCTGCTAGATGTCTCTAGAGCAACAAGGATAGGTATACACTAATCAATCACTATTAGAATATCAATACATTCTTGTCGGTAAACTTGCTTACATTTCGTGGATTCGCATAACCTTGTCTCACTATCCTCTCCACTAATAGAATAGCGGAAAATGCACGCTCGTCTTCAGACGCTAATGCAATAGCCAAAATCCGATCAAGGTATAATTGCATCAAGGAAGAGCAAACGCTGTTATTTATTGTTAGCCATAAAAAGATGTGCTGCAGCCTAGCACTTACCTATCAGCAGAGAAGTTCTTGGCCTCTCCTTGCAAAACTGCAACGTCAACCTTCGCATCCGATCCACCTCTCTTCTTGACAGCATCATCAGCTCGAGCTTGCTCGTACGCGAGAAATTCGTTAAACATTTTTATCACCGTATCCTTGAGATCCATGTCGCCACTATCCAAGGCAGCATCAAGAATCTTGATAATCGATGGCTCTAAGAATAGTCTAGGATTTGCGATAGCGATCATTCCTAATCACTGTGTGAGCAACTTCCACCATATACGGAAGTGAATATCGGTGACCATACCTAAGTTTCTTACTGCCGTTCTGCGAATTCCACCGGCTGCATTCGGTCGAGTGAATACCTGCAACGCAAGAATAATCGCTTCCGAGAGAGTACGACCTCTGCCTTTTAGCTCTTGCTCCTCGAGAATCTCCTTGTGGGAATCTAGACTGCAGTAACGTCCTAGATGCCCTAACAAATGTAACAGCCGCACAACTCTCGGATCCGCATTGGTAAGTTGACCTCTCAGAAGCACGTCCCTGAATTTGTAGATGGACTTAAGACAAGATCCTGTTGTAACCGCTAACCGCCGAGTATCCTTCAGCATATTGCTTATGTCTCTTAGGCATGGGACAGCCTCTGATAGCTCCTAGGAATTGTGAGAAAGAGATGTGGAAACTTGCTAGTAGCAAATCACTTACTTTCAAAGTAAATTTAGTTAGGCGCTTCAGAAGTGATTGCTGAACCTCTACTAAAAATTTTGGGCGGAAAGAGCCGACGCCTGGTAACACATTCCGGAATATGAGCAAAACATAAAACGTACATGCATCCGTTTTTGCATCATCCAAATAACTTTGTAATGCGACAAGGTGATCTGCTTCAAAAAGAGACCTGCTAGCAACTGCAAATACTGACAAGAGCCCGAACAAACTCTGAAGCGATGTCTACCTCAAAGTCAGGAAGTTCATTAGAGATGCTATCTTGTGAGACCTACCTTTTTTGTATCCGTCCAGTCAATAACTGCTTCAAACAAATTTTCGACAATGGCTTTAGAGATCATTTGCGCTTGATGTGCAGTATGTGCGCTTCCGTCCGACTCCTCAAACACATGTAGCGTCAGCATTTGTACTAAACGGGCACCCGATTCACTCTTGCGGATTTGGAGTAAAATGTTAATTCTCGTATTGATTTCTGTTTTAAATCCTAAATCGTCATCTTCCGGTAAGCTACAAGTCGGCCCATATAATAACTCTTCCAGCGTTTTCTTAGCCAGAGCCTACATCTTGTCAGTTTATCGACTTCACTCAATATATCAATTATTCTGCTCACCACAACGCCGGGATCACTGTCTTCAAGCCGTCTTAATAGCCTATCCCCTATTTGCGCTCTGATTTCCACATCTTCAGTCGCAAGATAGACATCCTTTAGCAGCTTCACCACACGTCTCCGAACCCCAGTACCAGTGTCACCGGCCCGTTCGCACAAAATTGGATAGAGCTTCTTCGTTACTTCGGGCTTCACGAGGATATACTTTCCGACAATGTCGACTGCCGCATCACGGACTTGCGGCGAGCTATCTCTTAGACGACTCGATACCGAGTCCATTACATTGGCATTCCCAAGAATGGATGGGTCTTTTGCGAGCAGCAAGCCAAGGACCCGGAGGCCCTTTGTTCGAGACACAATGCGTGGGTGGTCAAGAGCGCGAAGGATTTCAGACATAACTCTATCGTATAGCTTCCACAGCGGTAAAAGTTTCAAATACTGGTCATATTTCGACTTCATTGCCGCTGGCGAGTCATCCGCGAAGCTAAACACCTATTAGAATAGCACTAATCACTTTCATGAAAGACCAACTATGTTACTCACTCCTCTTTGGATGCCCAAGAATTATCGCTAACAGTCCTGATAAGCTTTCTGACAGACCCTAGAATAGCATCGGCAGAGTCGCCTTCAAGGGAACTGCCGAGTAATGACGCCCATGTTGAGAAGAAGTATCCGTACGAGCTTGTCGCTGTTGAGTCGACGAGCTGCGACTTGTGCAGGTAGAGCAAAATCGAGCTCGCTATACTATCAATTTTCTCGACGTCTGTCTTGGATGAAACAGACGTCAAGTCTGGCATAGTGGTAGGATGGTTTCGCAACGACAACAGCTTAACACCGATAATACCTAAAAGATCCAGTGACATCGAGTTCACCTGTGAACCGTATGTCTCACCATTCGCACATCCAATCTTACAAAGTCAGCCTATTTCTGTTACGGACTCAGCAGTTGTAGCTTACCATATGCATTGTCAAGCACCGCAACAACAATTCGGCACCAGGCCACTCAGGGTATTCCAAGACTGTGATAAAATCTTCCGTGAACAAATCCAGCAACACACGGTAAGGAGCATCTCCTGACTTGGTAGATTTCATAGCTCGCTCTACGAGAAAATTGACGACATCTGTAGAACTCTTTACGGCTTCCACGGTGCACTTTTGACAAGTTTGCATAAATTCATCTCTATCCTTAACCTCAACTTCCTTCTCCTCCGCAGTCATAGTTTCGAGGTTGAAATTATTAGAGCCGCTTAATCGTAAGCTTCTGCTATCTATTGAGCCCGCAGTTTGAATCAGACGAAGAATCAAGGCAGTGACAAGCTGTATATTCCCACCACCGACGAGCCGGTATTGGCGTGCTGTTAATCTACTAACGGGCAATTTTTCTAAACTACTGAGAATCTCGCCGAGAACGAATGTCCGCTGACTGGGATATGACGCGAACACCTGAGTTAACCTTATTAACGTCATGCCTTAGGCCACGACCACCAGAATGCGTATAACGTACCTGAGCTAGTATATCCATGGTCGCGAGTCGCAAATTCTCAATGCTAGAAGTCCCAAGGTATGAGTCTTTCTCCTTCGTGGCGTTCTCTGCAAAGATAATATTAATTGAGAAGAATTCTAGGCGAGTGATGACGTTTTCGCTTAGATCTTGGACGGCTAGGAGTTGATACAACAAATTGAGGACCCTAATGGTTTCTTGAGCAATGCCGACAACCAGTTTCTTGTACGGCATCAGCTGATCCATTTCAGCTAGTACGAGAGTCAGTGTCCCAGTATTTCCCACCTCAGCTCATATGCGACTTACTAAGCGCAGGGATAAGAGGAATAAAGAGGCCTTCAAGGAGATTGCTGATAAAATCAACTATCTCCTTCATGATATCCTCTGAGCATATCTATCGGGACTATCAGACACGTTAAGCTAAGGAGTCCGCATTGAAGGCAAACCTGTTTTTCTTCGCGATCACCAAGCATTGTTCTGGTAATCGTCTTGCAAGCCTTTAGCGCATTGTCCGTTGAAATGATCGCCGCGAAGACCTCCTCATCTTGACAGTCTTCCAATCCTTTCTTCCCTTTCCATGCTATCTGACTAGCATTTCTAATTGACCGCATGCATATCTTCTGAAGTCGTAATATGTCGTCCAAAGGCACGTCATGGTAAATTTTGCTAGATATCGCTCGCCGCAAACCTCCTTCCAACCGGATTTCTGCATCGTTGGCAAGAAGCGGCTCGGTTTCAGGTCCGCCAAGGACCCATAATGTCGATAATCCGCGCTGAACGCCAGATGTATCCCTCTCAGTATTATCATCGGCCTCGAAAATCGTGTCGATTAAGGACTGGAGCGCATCAAGTACCGTATGTGCCTTCGAAGTCAACTCATCGTCAATGGTTGTTATCGCCTGCTTGGTATCATCTGGATACTTTCGTTTCATTGATACTGACTTTGATTCAACAGCAGGTGATGCACTACTGTGTGATGTAGCAGAGGATGGACATGGTTTAGCAAATGACATATCTGACAGTACATAGCTGGGAGTCTGTGGAGGCTGGATGCCGATATCCGCGTTCAGAATCTTCGGCTGCTGAGCAGAATCCAGAATCAATTTCTGTGGCATTGGGCTGAGATGCTGATCTTGCGGTCGACCCGCATCATTATTGACTTCTGTCAGTGACGTGGGTAAAATGCCCATAGGAGTTTGAGCTTGAGGTGCGTGAGTCGCTTGCGTGGCCGCCACGAACTTTTCCGGTCTCTCCTTTTTCTGCCGCTTATTTTGATGCTGCAGATTTTGTGCTTTGCCGTTGACTCCCTGGAGTGTTTCCTGTGTTTCCTGCGGAGATAATATTGCTAATTCGTCATAATGAGCAACTGCTTCAGGTTCTTGAGTCGAGATTGGTTTGACTTTAGGGACTTGAAACGACGGTGCGTCTTGTACTGTCCTCAGAATATTTACTAACGGAATGTCAGGATGATCTGATCCGCTTCGTAACGGCGGTGGTTCACGACTTTCGAAAGAATCTGTGAACAATATTTAATTTCCTGCATCCAGAAAGATTTTAAAACCAATTAAATAAATATGCTACAACTTACACTGAAATGAAACATCCGAGTCAATAACTAAACGCTCTGAAAACTTTCCGAGACCGAAGGACTGGACATGAGCGGGAATCGGCACGTGGATTGTGGGCAGCGAATTAAAAGCAGCAGGAACCTCGAAATTGCTAAAAGATCATTAGCGATCTATTCGCAATACTCTCTCTCCCGTCAATGACGACGGCAATATCATACAGTGACCGCATATCTGGTGTGTTGAGGTAGCCTCGCAGGCTATGTAAGTGACTCTCAACGAGGGCTGCGTGCTGTTCACTCTGTGGCGCTGTATTTAATAGATCGAATGTTTGACGTGACTGAATTTGTTGTTGCTCTGGAAGCTGAAATATCGATGTTTGTGCTATGATCTCCGGTACGTTTGCCAGAGACGGGACTACGTCGCTGATTAACTACCCCAATACGCATAGAATCTCAGCTCCATAATAGTAAATACACACCTGAGCCAGCAGGCGTCACGGACGTGAACGCGGTATATTGCAACGCGTTATTTAACGTCACGGGAACCGGTATCCGCGTTCCGGAATTCGATCGGTTCTCCTGTGTCATTGTCGAAGTACCTTGGTCCCTACGAGAGCAAGTAAGGATGGGCAAGAGTCGCTAGCCTTGCTATAATCAAACCAAGTACAAATTGAAATTCTTTCAAGAATTTTGCCAGCAATCTGACTCAGGCTCTAGCGACAATATTTCGCCTGCGGCGGTTGTTGTAGTTGCTGATGGAAGGTCTAGCGGCGGTTCGTGTCATGGGATGTCGAAGTGGCCCAGCGCGTAGTCGTGTGGCTCGTTGACCTCGACGCGTGAGGCCGAGTTGCGGGTTGTTTTTGCCGTCCGCCGCATACGCCGCACCAGTATTCAAAACTTTCGAGTAACTAACTGGACTGCTGGTATTTATCGAAGGATTTGCCAGTTATTGTTTTCCTCGCTAGCTTTGAGGCTCCCAAGATTATTTTATGTGATTCTTTGCTCTCCTTAACGACCAATCGAAGATATCTAGGAATCAGGCAGAGTTCAATGCCTGTGGTGGCAATCCAAACTCTTGACCGGCGACAAGTCAAAGCTTGCAAGACGGCCTTGGAGAAGAGCGGCCACTTTGATAAACTACGGGGCATTGAGAAAGATGGCAATGGCTTTCTAATATTTACCAATAAGGTATTTCGAATGTATACGATATTTATTATTTACTAATTTATATTATAGACTGGTGACTATGTGGATCTAAAGACAATTGCGATAACTGAGTTTCCTGAGCTGGTCGATCTTAAACCGTCACTGGAGATAATGGTGGTCCCAGATGACAAACATAAGACCGTATTGGATGTTCGACCATCATCAAACTTGAAATCTGCGGTACGAAGTGTACTTGAGTCATTGATAATCCCAAGTTTGTCAACCGAGCGACTTGATCAGATAATAAAAAGGCTACCGCAACGATACTATATCTATGGCCAATTTCTGCTCCTATCATCCAGCTCGTTTGAAAGCATCCCGGAATGGCAATCACTAGCCCAAGATGACTTAGCTTTTGCGAATAAATTTTACCAGCTTCTGGTGGACAGGCTGAAAGTCACTCACATCGCCCAAAATGCTCCTATCCCAGACGACGACGATAACGCGATGAGGAAACCTACGCATTTGGTCTGCCTCTACGGAGACTTCGGGCTCGATGTGAGTCATGCTAGTATTCTGGCACCATCTCGGGAACATATTGCGAGAGAACTGTGGGCCGCTACTCGTCAGAATAACATTTGTCAGACTTGGGCTCCACGGTATACTATGTTTAGTCGAGGAAATATTAAGGAAAAAGCTCGGGTGTTGCAATTCGAGAATGTCGAGAGTAAGACGGTAGTGGATTTATATGCCGGAATCGGTTATTTTGCATTCTCGTACGCGAAGTGCGGCGCCGATTTGGTGCTTTGCTGGGAAATCAACCCCTGGAGTGTGGAGGGCCTTCTTCGCGGTGCGAAAGCAAACAAATGGAATGCACAATTGGTCCAACATGATGAAGATTGGGTAATAGAAAGTAAGAAGGATTCCGCTCCCAAACTAGTGGTTTTTCTAGAGGATAATCGGTATGCGATATCGAGAATTCGGACTGCGGAAGAGGCACATGACTTAAAGTACAATATAAGTCACATCAACATGGGTTTATTGCCGTCTAGCGAACAAAGCTGGCCGATCGCTACTGAGCTTGCTGTGCTTTCATCCGAAGATAATGTCGCACTACATGTTCATTCAAACGTGGCTCACTCCGATATTGACAGATGGTCTCGAAACACAGGGCTTAAGTTATTGCACCTAATTTCTGAGTTTAATCCGGGTTCGTGTGTAATGCCGACACACATCGAGAAAATCAAAAGTTTTGCTCCTGGTGTCATGCATATTTGTGGTGACTTCTTGGTCAAAAAAATGTGAACTGTTAGATTGGAAGGCGCAGAAGGATCTCGTCGTAATGCGGCAGAACTTTTAGATCCGGAGCAATATCTCTTGGATCTGAGTAGTAATGGTGTCCGTGCCCCATCCTCTGATTCAGGAAATGACTTCTCATTTCACTTGTATTAGTCGGCCACCAAACCCCGGATTTTGAACATTACTAACAAAATGCCGAGATATGATGGTCCCGCCCTGCATGCCACCTGGCAAGACCAGATAGACAGGATAGTATGGAGACAAGCCTCAGTAGCTGTGCTCGCATATATATAGACCTCCTAACGAGATTCTATACGAGAATCTATAGAAAGGAACATCCATTTAGACAAGGGCGTAGGGAAATCCTCCGGGAACACTGACGGCGTGAAGAGAATTGTTGGGTGAGCTTAACGCTGGGAGGAATGAAGTTCAATCCCACGCCAACCTCATGAAGTCGATTCCCTCAACCTATTTCTCGCATTTAGAAAAAAGCTAGTTTCGGATGTACCCCATTGTTAAGAAGTTTGAATTGCAGATGCGCTATCGTTTGGCTTGCTAATCTGAAACGAAATATTACCCTTATACCATGCGTCAGCATATCATCGCACTAGGACGTGGATTTGGCAGATCTCTCGTTCGCCTACTGCAGTAGCAAAAGTAAGCACATACAGTTATGTCGCGAAAAGTTCAGTTCTCGATGCAAATCGATAGACTTCCGCGTCAGGACTCATTGCGAAAGTTCCGACGAAACTGTAAAGCTTCTTGTGGACTTGGATGCATTTGCCTTATTCACATGTTGCAAAAACGGCATTCGGGTTAGATTATATTCCCAACCGTTAAACTCTAATTCTGAGTTAGTCTTGTGGCTTAAACACATCTCGCTTTGACGCTTAAGCACTATGTTAGCGCCCAACATGAGCCTCACTCAGTCTGACGGACCCCTGGATTTTGTCATTGGATTAGCATTGAAAGTCGGATCTGGACGAAGTTTAGACATTCAATTGTGCTGTAGGCTACGGTATGGAAAAGGCGCAAGAATGACTAATTCGTTGAGAACCGGCCTGGAGGAGCGAGCTCAGTCGGCGAGTAGGGAGGGGGTCGCTGGAGACTGAGTATGCGAGGCATTATTACTGCGTGTATTGGTGAGGATGTGCGGCGAGCGGCTGGGCAGGCAGCCGCTCACCATTGGTGCAATGACTGTGGCAGTGCAAATATTGTGTCACTCGCACAGCCACGTGCTATGGCTGGCTGGTAGTTAATCTTAGTATTCATGTGTTTGGGGTTTCCTTCGCTCGTCGTGCAGCCCTCCCCCAATCGCCCATATTACCGCCATTACTCTCCCGAAACTTCGACCATACTGCGTACTCGACCTCTCTTTTGCGGTGACTGCGCATATCGCCTTTCTTGCCTATTTCATCCTTCCAGCTGGTAGTATGTCCTATCTTCGGCATGGACAATTACCACGAACTCGATCCTGCGACAGCACAAGCACCACCACCACTACTATTGCTCCCACGAATGTATCCCAGCTCCTCAACATGAATGCAGAACTGCCGGATCTACCAGGTGTTGATTTTCAGCTTCCAAAGGACACTCTTCAGCATAGTTTCGTTGGTGGGATGGATTCGCTGGACCATGCGCGAGATCAAACCGCCAGTCCGGTGTCTGACCTGGCAGTGTCGGAGACGGCGACAGATTCGAGTCTGCTCACATCTCCTGCGGTCGCAAAGACGAAGCCTTCAGATTCAACATATATATCTCCGAACGCCTATGCTACTGTACGCACGCCCATGGGTGCTTTCTCGCTACCGCCAATGACTCTTGCGAACGAGATCCCGTACATCTCTCCGATCGAGAGTCCGATGTTGGCACCCACTGGGGACAATGATGTCAACGTCTCAGGTATTTTCCCAGAAGAACAGATTGTCGATCTAGCGCAGGAGAAGGACGTGTCTCCTAGAGTGGCGTACGCTCAGGCTGCTGCCGATGCTGCGGCTGCTAGCCGCGCTCGATCTCGGAAGGCGTCTAAGCTGCTAGGTCTGTTC
The DNA here is from genome assembly GCF_038497645.1 of Lipomyces chichibuensis. NCBI lineage: Eukaryota > Fungi > Ascomycota > Lipomycetes > Lipomycetales > Lipomycetaceae > Lipomyces > Lipomyces chichibuensis. The sequence continues at coordinate 80,825 of NW_027117467.1, read as the reverse complement.
AAGGCAGATGAACCACAAGCTACGGAGCCAATCGACAAGGAAGGGAATGGAGCATCGCGCGCGCCTTGGCGGCATAGCGTTGGTGCATATGACCAAAAGTTGAACGAGAAGAATGGTGACAATGACGATGTTGCGTCTGCTACATATATTGTACATCAGCAGCACAGAGTCAATGATGACAGCGACGACGAACAACTGTCAGAAGAAGATGAAAAACCGCCAATTGCGATAGAGCTTTTACCGTATAAGCATCAAGTTAGTAACGCTGGAGGCATTCTTGCGAAGCAGCTTGTGCTAACTGTTTGTAATTGTAGGTAGGAGGTCATCATGCGCTGTTCAGATTTTCACACAAGGCTGTGTGCAAGGCATTGGCAAAGCGAGAGAATCTATGGTATGAGGCTGTCGAGCAAAACCACAGCGACCTTCTCAAGTTTATGCCAAAATACATTGGTGTTTTGAATGTACGACACACAGTGGATTTGTCCGATGAGGAAGAGGTCAAGGCTCGACATCGCTCCACGAACGGTATTGGTCTGCGCTCTCTGTCAAGGTTACCGGAAGTAGTGCTCGATGACAACCGACATATCATTCCCGAATCAATCATTAAAAAGTATTCATCCTCGGCTCCGTCCCAGGATCCCGTTCATGATTCATATCACGCCGACAACAGTCACAGTCATACTGGCACTGGAGATTCTGCCATGCGACAGCGTTTTCCATCGTGGGGTGCTACCCAGATAAATCACAAGCTACAGGAACAAGTCATGGTGGAAGCTCTCGCGACGGTTATAGTACATTCACCGCATCGGCGGGCATCATCTGAGAAGGGGCTGTTGGGTTCCCGGCGGCATATGAGCACGACCGACTTACCGTCAGCGGCTAGCGTTGCCTCCAGAAAGCCATTCGTACCAAACACGGCGGTCAGTGATGGTGAGGTCAGCGCCGAAGCTTCCCCCAGTGCTGGTCCCACTAAGGAGGATGACATATTGTTCCCGATCGATGATATACAGGAAATTCCTGAGCTAGAGAGCCCACATAAGAATCGATCCTCATCCACAGGGGACTTCTCGGCACTCAAATTGGGTGCGACCGCAGCTGAATCTGGTAGCCACGCACTCAAGTCTCCGAAAGTTAAGATGATTCCTCCGGCACGCCATAAGTCTAAGTGCACTCGCACGGAGAGGTTCTTACTATTAGAAGATCTTACTAGCGGCATGAAACGTCCATGTGTCCTTGACTTAAAGATGGGTACTCGCCAATATGGAATAGATGCCACGCCGGCGAAGCAAGCGTCTCAGGCCAAGAAATGCGCTACAACTTCAAGTCGCAAATTGGGCGTTCGAATTTGCGGAATGCAAGTTTGGGATGTTAAAGAACAGCAATATATCTATCAGGATAAATACTTCGGCCGCAAATTACGTGCTGGTGCTGAGTTTCGAGATTGTTTGCGACTGTTTTTGGCAGGAGGTCGTTCGGACAATGCACTATTACGATACATCCCAAGAATTCTACGCAAGCTCAGTGAAATCGAGAAGATTATCAAAAGGCTGGTCGGATACAGACTTTACGGCTCCAGTTTATTGTTAATGTACGATGCCGGCGATGAAAACTCCAAGATAAATCTGCGCATAATTGATTTCGCTCAATGTGTTGCAGCAGAGGAAACTTCACTCAACAATGCAAGTTGTCCTCCAAAATATCCAGACCAGCCAGACATGGGCTATCTCAGAGGTATAAACACTCTAAAGCGATACTTCTATCGAATAGGCAAAGACTCAGCGGATAGCATTGGTATAAAATTCGAAGAGTTATTGTTGGAAGAAGATGGTCCAGATAGTTCACTGCCAGCCATTGGCGAGTTAATCATGGACGAGCACGGAATGGATGATGGGGCTGATGAACCCGTCTCTGCATGAACCATTTGCTATTTGCGTCCTTCTTGATTGTATGAGATTTTATGTAAGATTGAGTTTGGGTGTACTATTATTATTTAATTATTGTATGGCGTTTCTGGGATATCACCATCTCTTGCTTTTACGAGCAACGATGTCATAAGTACGGATTAGTTGTAGATGGCTTCTCAATTTTGTATTTACTTTATATGGATGGTGTCCTTGGTGCAGGCGCACAAATTTTGTTTTATTGTTTCTACTTCCCTTGATTTCCTTGATTCCTTGATTTCCTTGATATTCAGTACCTAATGAAGTCCAACATCTCGTCCTAGATTCTAGCGACTAGTTAATACATCACGACGTACAAATATCGTGCCAGTTACATTTTCAGAAAAATGCATAGTATACAACAAGAACAATACACGCTCCCACTATCACCTCAGAAAAACTGGGCACCGTGAATTCTAATCCGTACTTGCAATAGTAAGTAGCCCATCCCAAAAATGCGATCCAAGCCGCATCTCGTGGTTTTGGAGTTCGCAGGAAAGCCGGTTGCTGATCGGCGTGGTTGTCTTGATCTGAGGAAAACTCGGATGCGGAAAGGAAGGCACGTTGGAACGACGTTGCCATTTCTGTTCGCGAGAATTTTTTAAGAACCGTCTCGCGACAGCGTTTACCCATCGCTTTCAGCTCGGCATCTGTTGCCTCGAAGAGGACGTGCTTAAGAACTGGAGTCCAAGCACTTACATCCGGCGTGCGTAGCCAGCCAGTCACGCCATCGTCCACCGTCTCAAGGGGTCCCCCGGTTGACGTTGCAATTACTGGTACGCTCATGAGCATTGCCTCCAGCGGGACAATGCCAAAATGCTCGTTGGTAGGTGTGTACGTGAGAGCACAACACGTGGATAGAAGTGCATTCCGTACCGGGCTTGAGACAGATGGACAAAATAGAACCGATGATGATGACAGTGCAGCGCTGAATAATGTAGTGTTCTTCTCGATGTCCCATATCGTTTTGTGCTCCATACCCAGCATGTCACATAATCCTTGCAGTTCTGATAGATATTCAATGTTTTCTTTGACCGCGCTATCGTAACCTCCAACTATCAACAACGCTGTCTTCGCAAATCCTGGTGTTTCTCTCAAAGCCGCATATGCGCTTATGCCCAGGGCAATACCCTTCTTTCTCTCGAATCTGTTGACTGACAAGACCGTGCTCTTCCCTGAATCTCGGACTAACCTGACCACTTGCTCATTTTTATCTTGTGATTCAGATACACATGGATACACTACTCCTGGGGTCCGATTAATACTCGGAAATTCCTGGCGGAATATACGTTGAGTAAAACGAGAATTGACCATGAGTATGTCGGCACGCGAGGTACTATATGCCTCAATAGTGTCGAACGGTATACGATAGAGTCTCTTTATGAGCGATTTTCGAGTAGCCAGCAGCTTGTCGGGAAAATGGCAATAAAATAATATCCGCGCTTTGCGTTTCCGCCGCTCTGATGCCGACCGCCTACTATATGCCGAATTACTTTCACAATTGGGCCCCGGTTTCCGTCTATCTAATCCAATTCTCAAAAGTGGAATGCAGAACGACAACTGATCAACAAAAATGGCATCGTACGTGGTGTTTTCGTGTTGGAGAAGAAATAATGTTAGATGTAGTTGCCGCAATATGGCGCACATGATCGCGAAGCGGCCAAAGATTGTTCGCGGGAATATTGTGTCACCTTTGACGACGACGTTGAGTGTTCCATCACGTACTTCTTCAAAACAGTGTTTCCGATCGCAGCGTGACGTGTAGACGGTGACGATGTGGCCTAATGATTGCAGACCTACTGCTGCATCGACCACAAGACGCTCTGCTCCGCCTAACGGTCACTCGTTAGAACCACAGCAATAACTAAAAAAATTTGATAGCATACCTATTCCTAAGTCCGGGTGAATAAATGCTATCTTCATTAAAGCACTAGATGATCAGGAATTTTGTTACTGCGGAACGAATTGGATTGTTGGAGGCTGCGTGTCCTAACACATGGCCCCTGAGTAGTTTACACTCGCGATGATTCGTAAAGATGCACAGACCCGAGAGTTTGGGTCAGTTTATGTTTGTCACGTGATTCTAAATGACAATTTAGGGATTCGCTCAGCTCCTATTACACTGAGACAGAAATAACATGAAATGAACAGTTGAGGTTAGTTATTCAGTTCTATATATCTGCATTACCGATGTTGAAACCATCCACCTAGCGTAAATCCAACGCGCTCTCTACCAGTTTTCAACCAAGCCGCTTGGTCGAACTCCAGCGATGCCTGCTCAACAACTTATGCAACCAAACTTATATCAATGGACAAGAGAAATCAATAATAGCACAGTACAGCAAAAAGCAAAAGGAAGCGACGGGTTTCGGACAGCAAAAATAAAAGGAGACTGATTGGAGCTGGTCTTACGCGGGATCGAACCGCGGATCCTCGCGTTATTAGCACGATGCCTTAACCAACTGGGCCATAAGACCAATCACGATGGAGTCGACCAAAATCCGCTACTTATACCAAGTATCGGGACCCGGGGGACAGCTGTCCCGCTTTTTGGTGTTAGTTCCTGCTTTTAAGTGTCGGGTGCTTGGTCTTTGAGTGTTCCTTACTTTGCTTTGATCTGTTCGATCCTTTTGTTAACTCTCCCAAAGGTTGACTCAGCCGCCGTTGCGCTGGATGGATCACCACTCATCTGTGCGGCTTTCTTCGCTGCCTCCGCCATGCGTGCAGGCAGTGTCGTGGTTCCATGGTTTCTTCCCAAAGGTTCCACTTAGGTCGCCAGGCGTACTTTGGCCTGGCCACTTCAGTGTCTATCGAACACTAAATCATTGAACCCTAAAGCTTCCTTTTTGTGCGCTGGTGTCAGTCTTCTTGCATTATGGCAATATGGCTCTTATCAGTTCCCTTTCTAGCTTCTGCTCCGAAACTCTTCAAATCGTCTGGGTCTTCATTTTGAACGATCCTTTCAATCCCTATTCCTCGTCGACAAGACTACAAGCACAAACTGCTATCTCCCGCTTGCCAAATGTGTCAAAACATTGGGTCTCGCTTGAGCTTAATTTCCTAAATCTTGCATGTTCTTCGTCAGGCGAATATGCCAAAGAATTTGAGTACAGCTCTGTAATACGAGCATGCCCTCTTGTACTCTTTATATAACTCACGAAGCATTTTAAACAGGTTCAGGATCATTTAAAGACAAGATAGCTCGAGCCTAAAACATCCGAGCTGAGGCATAGTCAAGTCAACAAAATGACGGCCCCATCGGATATGATGGCAAATTAGGGCTGTAGTAGTGAGACGCAGACTAGTCAAGCGTGCGAATTTTTCTCCTTTACTTTCACCTTCGAGTGTGTTTGTGTATATATCTCTCCTTTTCGTTCCAGGGCCACCAGGCTCGGGGTATATAAGTGGGACACAATGCAGACTCGCTGCGCACCTAGACTGATGTTGGTTCAAGTTACCATTGCTCGCATGAATCAGAGTCTCTTATTTGATCTTCCATATGTCACAGGAAGCAGAAAACATCCTACGTCTCAAAGTGGTGTCTCGACCAAATCATTCTGGCTGCCGTACCGTTGCCCGTGGCATGGCGCCTTGATGCCGTCGTCATATTCTATCACGTTGTCAATTTCCTCCCCATTTTGTCCATTGTCTGTTCCGTATTAGTTCCTTTGTTCTTTGTTCTTTGTTTTCCGCTGGAGTATTGCAATAGCTTATTTTAGTAATAGATCTCGAGATGTGGTAATTCTTTTGGTATGCCTTGGCGGTATGTTGCCGTTTAAAGATACTTTCCTTAATAGAAATCTTTTTCACGCAGACATGTTATGCGTCTGGATCAATCAACTCAGGATATGGCGAAAATGAGGGGCTTATAGGACTCCCAATAATCTCGCCTTCCCGAGCGGCTTTTGGCACTCTTGGGATAAGGGTAACAAATTTCCGTTGGCCATATTTACAGAGCAGAAACTAATTCACCTTTATACCTTTGCAATATCCCAGCTTCTTCTGGCTTCTCAGAGGAGTCACATTAGTATACAACTATTTCGATATTGTACATGCACCTGTTAGAGTCAACGATCAGCATGCCGTTACTTCCAGACGCCGACAACTCCAATCTTTTCCAACCTCTCGGCTCGACAGTTGAAGCCATTGCTAGTGCCCCCGAGGCTACCAACGATGAGCAAGGCGTTTCAGATACTCACGCAACCGAGGAGTCACAAATAGTCCAAGAAATCGAGTCTTTGTGCATGAATTGCCGCGAAAACGGTACCACGAGGTTGCTGCTCACAAGTATCCCATACTTCAGAGAAATCGTACTGATGTCATTTTCCTGCCCTCATTGTGGATTCCGCAACTCAGAAATTCAGCCGGCCAGTGAAATTCAAGAGAAGGGATCACGGTATAGATTTTTGGTCCAGTCGAAAGAAGATCTTAATAGACAGATCGTAAAGTCGGAATCATGTGATTGCGCCTTCCCCTCGATTTCTTTGGAAATCCCACACCAGCGGGGACAACTTACTACGATCGAAGGTCTACTGACAGAAGTCGTGGAAGATTTATCTCAAAGTCAGCCTGTTCGAAAGTATAGCGAACCTGAAGCATTCCAAAAGATCGAAGCGGTTCTGGCCAAGGTGAAGGAAATGATTGACGGGAAGGTGTTCCCATTTCAAGTCGTAGTCGACGATCCTGCTGGAAATAGTTGGATTGAGCTGTCGCCCGGCGAGTCTCACGAGAAGTGGTCGAAGACTGAGTACTTTAGAACACTTCCGCAGAACGAAGCATTGGGTCTTGTCAACGCCGACGAAGAAACCCAAGATGGTGAACAAGAAGGCCAGCAAGGAGCTGATCGTCAGCAAACACTCCCGATCTCTAATGACGAAATCCATACTTTCCATGCTACGTGCCCCAGTTGTTTGCGACGATGTGATACCCATATGAAGTTGGTTGATATTCCACATTTTAAGGAAGTTGTCATTATGAGCACAGTGTGCGATAACTGCGGCTACAAAAGTAATGAGGTTAAGACAGGTGGAGAGATCCCGCCCAAGGGAAAGAGAATTACTCTGAGGGTTGACGATCCCGAAGATATGGCTAGAGATATCTTAAAGGTATTAATCAACAGTGAATTGGAGATTGTGATATGGCTAACTGACCATTCAGAGCGAGACATGCGCTCTCACTATCCCTGAACTGAACTTGGACCTTACAGCGGGTACTTTGGGTGGAAGATTCACTACTGTTGAGGGCCTTTTACGAGAAGTTTTCGAACAGCTTGACACCAGAGTTTTCAGTGAGACGTCTGATAGTATGGATCCGGAACGTATTGAACGGTGGAGCACTTTTTTGCGAGGTCTTCAGGATGCAATTGAGGGCAAGCGCGCGTTCACTCTCATCTTGGATGATCCGTTGGCAGCGAGTTACTTACAAAATGTGTACGCGCCTGACCCCGATCCTAATATGACGATCGAGGAAATTGATAGAACTGAAGAGGTGAGTGTTCTATTTGTGTGCGAAGATTCAAAGGATGATTAGAGTTAACATTATTTGAATAGCAAAACGAGGATCTTGGTCTTAACGAAATTAATGTTTAGAGAGTAATGGCTGTTAATACTTATTTGGAGTGGATGCTGTATATAGCGCCAGGAGGAAAATCAGTCGAAGTATACAGGGTTTCACAAATAAATTTTGTTTTCATGCTGAAGACTTGGGCGAATACTTTGTGTATTGATTTTCAATTAATGGGAAGCTCGCCAGATTTTAGTTGAAAATCTCCATGGCTTACGGAAGTGATATTAGGTAGCTAGTTATGTGATCATATGCGTAATTAATGCTTTTTTGGCTGTAGCTCTATGCATTCGCCCCTTGGTCTCCCTGACCTGGTCTAGACTTCCTCGTGTAATCTATGCAATAAATATTCTACCTCAACCTCCTTAGTTAACGGGATGACCCAATTCTCATACATCGCAACTACGGCGTCTGCATCAACCTTTTTGTCGTTTGGACTGGACTTCAAATTTGGATCAATGCCGTATGTTTCTGCTTTCTTTTTCAGACGTGCGAGAACCTGCTTTTCAACTGCACTATTGGTAATTGCCGCGCCGAGGCCCGCCATGTCCTTCGCCTTGATCATGGCCGTCATCGTCTCACGCTCCGTAAGGAACTTCGATTCTGCCACGAAACGGCCTGTGTTGTCAGGTGTTAGAATTTCCTCTGATAACCCCGGTTCATTGTCTCTACATACCGAAGTGTATTCTCCGAGAAAGTGACCGTAGGCACTCCACGTCGCACAAGGAGCTGCTTCCGAGATTCTCTTCCTGTTCGCCATCTTGACATATTGATGGCACGATATCGTTCACGTAAAAGTCTTTTATGTGGTCATTCACATTCACTTTGTTGGGATGAGGGTACAAGACCGGTGGGTAGGAAATTGGTGGCAATATAGGCTCTGGCAGGTCATCAGGGAAAAATGGAATCTCGTCCGGAGATTGATAACGTCGCAGCTTTGCTATCGGACCATTAACAAGTGCAATTGGTGCAGTGTCAACAAATCGCAACTAACCATGAACAATTTCTTCTTCTCGAAGAATCCAGTCCACGAATGATCCATCGAAGTCCGGGATGGCTATGCCGCCTTTTTGGTAACTCGAGGGCTGTCGTGGAAACTTGGCTCGTTCGATTAAGTTGAATACAATCGTATCCTCCATTCTGATCAATGCCGCCCTGATGTTGCTAAGATCCATTACTGTATCTGGTCTCAAGAAATCCATTTTCTTTGCTGAATACAGGATGCAATATATGCTCAGATATGTGCCACAATGAGTCCAAGCCCCGATGTAGAGAGGCTGTAGTGCACTGCGAGGATTATCTAGTATGAAACTGGATGGCTTAGATGTTCACCGGCGGATATGCGTAGCTCGGCAGTAACTAATGCTGATGCTTCCGAGACATGAAATGCATGCGGAACAATCACAGATTTCTGACGACAAATTATGAGCAGGGTGAGGCTTGATGTTCGTTCCCGTGGAGCCGCGCGATTGTAAATGCGGCGCGATTAATGCAAGGCAGCTAAAACCCGATGGTCATCAACGACTATTGCCTTTTTGGATGGAACAGCGAACAAGTGTACAGACCCCAGTATATGTTCAGCGGTCCGACTCTCAAGAGTATGGTCAATATCGCGTTCGAGGGCTGTTGCCATGGCGAACTCGACAAAATTTACAAGTCGCTACAGAAACTGAGTGTGCCGATTGATCTACTGATTATTGGAGGAGACTTCCAGGTATGAATTATTGTCATTGAATCTTGCTATCATCACAGATTTCTTACGTTGTTTACAGGCGGCTAGAAACTGGAGGGATCTTAATTGTATGGCAGTCCCCGCGAAGTACCACCGGCTTGGCGATTTTCATGCATACTATTCAGGCAAAACGGTGGCCCCAATACTAACACTATTTATTGGAGGAAACCACGAGGCTAGCAATTATTTATGGGAGCTATATTACGGCGGTTGGGTGGCTCCCAATATTTACTACGTAGGAGCTGGGAATATACTGAATTTTGGTGGAGTTCGAATTGGCGGGCTGTCTGGCATATGGAAAGAAGGGGACTACTATAAAGGTCACTTTGAGAGAGTGCCCTATACAGAAGGCACAAAGAGATCCATATACCACGTTCGACAATATGACGTACTGAAGCTCTATCAAGTATCTGAGCAAGTTGAGATCATGGTTTCTCACGACTGGCCTGCGGGAGTCGAGCATTTTGGACGATTAAACGAGCTATTGACCAAGAAGAAATTCTTGAAATCAGATATTGATAATAAGGCATTAGGTTCTCCTCCGGCGATGAGCCTGCTAGGTCGAATACGACCGCGTTGTTGGCTGAGCGCGCATCTGCACGTGAAGTATGCAGCTATTGTTAAGCACAAACAGACGGGCGAATCTACTATTGTGCGCACAGGTCAAGCGAATCCGATGACAGAATGTGTTCGCCAAATCTCTACCACAATCATGCCAAAGGAAGGGTCAGCTGAAAATGCACGTGGAGTCAGGATCGGCATTGATGATGTGATGCCAACAACAGCGGACGGTGCGGTCCCAAATACTTATGCCAACGAGGATGAAATCGAAATCGACATTTTCAGTGGGGAAGAAGCCAGTAGATGTCCTTCCACAGACGATAAGAGCTTGGTAGAAGAGAGTGATGGCGACCAGCACAATCTTGCAATCGAAGTTCCCGGTCAAGTTCTCACAACATCGTTGGTTCGCCAGATTGAGGCTTTGCCAGAGGAACGCGCAAATGCTATTTCAGATCTGACAACATCAGCGCGGCTGGTGCCAATCGAGGATGAGGCTGCCACAAGGCATACGGAAATTACAAAGCGAGATAGTGGCTTTACTGAAACTCGGTTTCTGGCCCTCGATAAGTGCCTTCCAAGGCGGGAATTTTTACAAGTTATTCAAGTGCCAACGCAGGAGCGTATTGGAACAGCCCATCAACTATGCTACGATCCTGAATGGCTTGCTATTACCAAAGCCACGGAACCTTACATGAGTCTAGATGAACGTCAACCAAAGTTATTTGCCACCGCTACAGAGCAGGAAGTATTGGAAGAGAGCATTCGTAAAGCTCGCGAGTGGGTACAGAAGAACATAGTGGAGGTAGGCAAGCTGGAAATACCAAGTAATTTTGTCCATACTGCTCCATTCAGCCAAAGTGATGATTCTTCCATGCGTACTGCGAAATTTCAGCGTATGTATAACTGCACTATTAGTAGAGATAATAAACTAATTCTTGCCGTAAATAGCCATTGAATATAACAACGCACAAACGCAAGATTTTTGTGATTTACTGGGAATTCCAAACCGAATATGGAGAGGTCACGGTCAATAGAGACCACCGACGGATTATGCGGGGAATAGTATCTCATTGCGATCATTTCACGCTTTGTATTATGATCTCAATCATAATATGCAAATAACTGTGTCGTGAACTATCTATGTACAATAGTGTAACTTATATGTATACATATCTTTTACTTTTTATGATCTACACAAAGCAGAACGTAATACAGGTGCTTTGTCACGGTTCACTATCTAGGTGTCATATGGCATTGAAAATACAAATTTAGCTATATTTTAGAACTAATAGCCTCCCTAACCATATGCATGTACAAAGTACATAACAGCTTCATTTAACCTTTATTTGTTAGCTGATTTCATAATATCCATTAATTTCAGCCCACTCGGATTTTTTTCCGATTTTTCCGCCTTGGCCTTAGCTAACATCTGTTGCAAGGAATTCTGCTTTCTCATTTTCTGTCTCTTTCTGCTAGACGCACTAGTTGATAATTTAGTGGAGCTCGGTGAGTCTTGGACTGGTGTTTTTATACCAAAGTTTCCACCTGCTCTTTGTGGTGTCGATGTCGGAGTCTCGATCGCAGTCGGCACGATATTCTTACTCTGTGAAACTACATTGATACCATGGATCGAGAACCTTGTCATATAGCCGCAGGTTAAACAAATATAACAAAGGCCCTTCTTGTGATGTATCTGGTTCTTGCAATCTATAACGGTTTCTTTCTTCGGCAATACACCACTGTTGGCAAATTTCTTCAAATCAGCATTCGTATTCTCTTGCTCGACATGCTTTCTCACGATTTTATCCGTTTGTCTCTGCCGCTTATCCTTGCGCTTAGCTAGCGATGCTGTTTTCTTGGCATGAGAAGTGTGCAACAAAACTTGCAGATTGTAGCCGGGAATCCAGACTGTATTACATGCTGCACATGCCGAACGCGCTAATTGACTTGGAAGACTTATGAATTTTGCATTAGCTATCTCACGAAAAGTGCCGTAGAGATGGGAGGCAATTGCTGGCGATTGTCTAATAATCGAGTGTGCCGATGTTTGCAGATGCAAAATAGTAGTGGTATCAGATACTGACATCCCCGATGTTGCTCATATGATCATGAAATATTCGATTGAATACGAAACAAAGCAATGCATATGCTAGCAGCAATGACATGCCCATTGGGGTCAGTGAGTGGTAGGAAGAGCTCACGCGGCATCTACAGGAAGCAAACTTTGTTGCGAGACAGATCATTTAACGCCACACAACTTCAGAACTACGGCATGCGTCTTATCAACAGTGCCCATAAATAAAATAGCAACACAAATTTCAAGTTAATTAACTACAGTCGCAATGTTCTACATGTTTGCTCGCGTCCAAAATTCTATCTCCATGGGAAAAACGTGAGGAGAATTCTGCCGCAAGTAAATATCAACGTCGAAATCAACGCCAATCATAATTAATTTTTGGGAGTCGTTTACCACTTCTGGAGTTCGAATTACTTCGAGCACCATATAATCACACCTGATAACGACGTGCGCGTGGAGATAAATTCCCAATCTTTGTCGCATTTGACTGCAGTCCGCCGTGTCTCATAACTCGTGGATGACAACCGCGAATCATAGGTCAGAGTTATACTCCGACTAGCGGTCATTGCAGTGGACTATTCATCATAGCGGTATAAGAGTAACGAATGAAAACATATCCGCTGCAATGATCCCAATAAACTGGCTATTTTTATTTTATTACATCCGAAAAAGTCCTTCATTTGCTTAAATACGCTGTACATCTATGCTGATTTTACCGCCTTTCTAGCCAAAAGATCTTCTCTGTCCTTGTCAAGCTTTAACTTAGTGATAACGACCTTCGATGGGTGGACAGAGACAGGAACTGAAGATCCATCAACCTTGTCCTTGGTCAACTTCTCGACCTGAATGATGTACTTCAAACGATAAACCTGAGTAACCTTTCCTTCTTTGCCCTTGTATGAGCCCCGAACAACAGAGATTTCATCATCCTTGCGAATTGGGACAGATCGGACCTAATACAATTTATGTCAATACGTGTATCATGTCTAAATATACGAGCTCCAGAATAGTCTCGGCGACATCACGAACCTTGTACTTCTCTCGAAGCTCCTTTGATAGAGGGGCAGACATTATAACTCGTTTAACCGAGGAGGGAGCGGCAAAGTGCGCTTTGCGCGACTTGCTACGGGAGGAAGAGACATCTAATATCTTCATTAGCAACAGTATCCTTGAATATTGAAACGGTTCGTGAATCCATTCATAATATATTAAATTCTTTCACACCTTTGGAGATCTTCATTGTGACTGTGCGCTTGTGTAATTGGCGACCAAACCGAATATCAATTGGCTACCAAATCGTATATCATCTATTACTCGTCTAAGTTTTGACCTCTCCTCTATAGCTTCGCAATGTGCCTTCTTTGTTGTAGGTGGTGATGTATTGGTTGAACGAACCATAAATTAGCAGTCACGCAACCCCACCATTCTTCTGCGAAGCCCTAATGCTCATCATTAGGGTACTCCGCAAAACCTTAAATTTGGCTTCAAAGGCTGCGGTTCGGATTTGTGAGTTTGTTAGCTACTTGGCAAATATGGTTGTCGACCGGCACCCCTACCAAACAATGAAGTCGCGGCAAGAGATGCGCGAGTATACATTTGACTACGAATACTATCGGATCGATGATAGTCATATATACTGATAGGGCTGTAGACAATATTCGACTTGCCGAATATTATTCGACCGATTATCGGCGTCGGATACGATATCGGCCAATCCCCCGACGTCGAATACCGATATCGAATATTATTCGAAGCAATCTTCGACCGTCGAATCGAATATTCGACATTTCGTGCCGATATTCGATATTCGACACAGTATTACATAATCAACCTCAGAGAAACGAATTCACTGGGGATTTAAGCTGCAAGAATGACTAAGCCTTCGTATACAGACATTTGCCAGTTATAGCAATAGTTGTCCGATTTGGTCGGCGTCTTCAATACCAGCGTCCCGCCATCCAGGCCAGGCTGAGATTAGTGCCGCACGATTTTACACTGTAGAAGTGACTCTGCCTGTAGGCGCCTTACCTCTGTGTTGAAGACAAGAAGACAAGAAGACAAGAAGACAAGAAGACAAGAAGACAAGAAGACAAGAAGACAAGAAGACAAGAAGACAAGAAGACAAGAAGACAAGAAGACAA